>NW_028225716.1:0-193852 GCF_052327205.1 Somniosus microcephalus | reverse complement strand
AAGGAGAAGGAGAAGATGAAGTCTGGAGGGTGAATCAGAAGAAACAGAAGAAGGAGAAGGAGAAGGTGAAGTCTGGAGGGTGAATCAGAAGAAGTAGAAGAAGGAGAAGGAGAAGGTGTAGTCTGGAGGGTGAATCAGAAGAAGTAGACGAAGGAGAAGGAGAAGGTGAAGTCTGGTGGGTGAATCAGAAGAAGCAGAAGAAGGAGAAGGAGAAGGTGAAGTCTGGAGGGTGAATCAGAAGAAGTAGAAGAAGGAGAAGGAGAAGGTGAAGTCTGGAGGGTGAATCAGAAGAAGCAGAAGAAGGAGAAGGAGAAGGTGAAGTCTGGAGGGTGAATCAGAAGAAGCAGAAGAAGGAGAAGGAGAAGGTGAAGTCTGGAGGGTGAATCAGAAGAAGTAGAAGAAGGAGAAGGAGAAGTTGAAGTCTGGAGGGTGAAGCAGAAGAAGTAGAAGATGGAGAAGGAGAAGGTGAAGTCAGGAGGGTGAATCAGAAGAAGTAGAAGAAGGAGAAGGAGAAGGTGAAGTCAGGAGGGTGAATCGGAAGAAGCAGAAGATGGATAAGGAGAAGGTGAAGTCTGGAGGGTGAATCAGAAGAATCAGAAGAAGGAGAAGGAGAAGGTGAAGTCTGGAGGGTGAATCAGAAGAAGCAAAGGAAGGAGAAGGAGAAGGTGAAGTCTGGAGTGTGAATCAGAAGAAGCAGAAGAAGGAGAAATAGAAGGTGAAGTCTGGAGGGTGAATCAGAAGAGGTGGAAGAAGGAGAAGGAGAAGGTGAAGTCTGGAGGGTGAATCAGAAGAAGTAGAAGAAGGAGAAGGAGAAGGTGAAGTCTGGAGGGTGAATCAGAAGAAGTAGAAGAAGGAGAAGGAGAAGGTGAAGTCTGGAGGGTGAAGCAGAAGAAGTAGAAGAAGGAGAAGGAGAAGGTGAAGTCAGGAGGGTGAATCAGAAGATGTAGAAGAAGGAGAAGGAGAAGGTGAAGTCAGGAGGGTGAATCAGAAGAAGCAGAAGAAGGAGAAGGAGAAGGTGAAGTCTGGAGGGTGAATCAGAAGAAGTAGAAGAAGGAGAAGGAGAAGGTGAAGTCTGGAGGGTGAATCAGAAGAAGCAGAAGAAGGAGAAGGAGAAGGTGAAGTCTGGAGGGTGAATCAGAAGAAGCAGAAGAAGGAGAAGGAGAAGGTGAAGTCTGGAGGGTGAATCAGAAGAAGCAGAAGAAGGGGAAGGAGAAGGTGAAGTCTGGAGGGTGAATCAGAAGAAGCAGAATAAGGAGAAGGAGAAGGTGAAGTCTGGAGGGTGAATCAGAAGAAGCAGAAGAAGGAGAAGGAGAAGGTGAAGTCTGGAGGGTGAATCAGAAGAAGTAGAAGAAGGAGAAGGAGAAGGTGAAGTCTGGAGGGTGAAGCAGAAGAAGTAGAAGAAGGAGAAGGAGAAGGTGAAGTCAGGAGGGTGAATCAGAAGAAGTAGAAGAAGGAGAAGGAGAAGGTGAAGTCAGGAGGGTGAATCAGAAGAAGCAGAAGAAGGAGATAGAGAAGGTGAAGTCTGGAGGGTGAATCAGAAGAATCAGAAGAAGGAGAAGGAGAAGGTGAAGTCTGGAGGGTGAAGCAGAAGAAGCAGAAGAAAGAGAAGGAGAAGGTGAAGTCTGGAGGGTGAAGCAGAAGAAACAGAAGAAGGAGAAGGAGAAGGTGAAGACTGGAGGGTGAATCAGAAGAAGTAGAAGAAGGAGAAGGAGAAGGTGAAGTCTGGAGGGTGAATCAGAAGAAGTAGAAGAAGGAGAAGGAGAAGGTGAAGTCTGGAGGGTGAATCAGAAGAAGCAGAAGAAGGAGAAGGTAAAGTCTGGAGGGTGAATCAGAAGAAGCAGAAGAAGGAGAAGGAGAAGATGAAGTCTGGAGGGTGAATCAGAAGAAGTAGAAGAAGGAGAAGGAGAAGGTGAGGTCTGGAGGGTGAATCAGAAGAAGCAGACGAAGGAGAAGGAGAAGGTGAAGTCTGGAGGGTGAATCAGAAGAAGCAGAAGAAGGAGAAGGAGAAGGTGAAGTCTGGAGAGTGAATCAGAAGAAGCAGAAGAAGGAGAAGGAGAAGGTGAAGTCAGGAGGGTGAATCAGAAGAAGCAGAAGAAGGAGAAGGAGAAGGTGAAGTTGGGAGGGTGAATCAGAAGAAGCAGAAGAAGGAGAAGGAGCAGGTGAAGTCAGGCGGGTGTAGCAGAAGAAGTAAAAGAAGGAGAAGGAGAAGGTGAAGTCAGGACGGTGAAGCAGAAGAAGCAGAAGAAGGTGAAGGAGAAGGTGAAGCCTGGAGGGCGCAGCAGAAGAAGCAGAAGAAGGAGAAGGAGAAGGTGAAGTCTGGAGTGTGAAGCAGAAGAAGCAGAAGAAGGAGAAGGAGAAGGTGAAGTCTGGAGGGCGCAGCAGAAGAAGCAGAAGAAGGAGAATGAGAAGGTGAAGTCTGGAGGGTGAATCAGAAGAAGCAGAAGAAGGAGAAGGAGAAGGTGAAGTCTGGAGGGTGAATCAGAAGAAGTAGAAGAAGGAGAAGGAGAAGGTGAAGTCTGGAGGGTGAAGCAGAAGAAGTAGAAGAAGGAGAAGGAGAAGGTGAAGTCAGGAGGGTGAATCAGAAGAAGCAGAAGAAGGAGAAGGAGAAGGTGAAGTCAGGAGGTTGAATCAGAAGAAGCAGAAGAAGGAGAAGGAGAAGGTGAAGTCTGGAGGGTGAATCAGAAGAAGTAGAAGAAGGAGAAGGAGAAGGTGAAGTCTGGAGGGTGAATCAGAAGAAGCAGAAGAAGGAGAAGGAGAAGGTGAAGTCTGGAGGGTGAATCAGAAGAAGTAGAAGAAGGAGAAGGAGAAGGTGTAGTCTGGAGGGTGAATCAGAAGAAGTAGACGAAGGAGAAGGAGAAGGTGAAGTCTGGAGGGTGAATCAGAAGAAGCAGAAGAAGGAGAAGGAGAAGGTGAAGTCTGGAGGGTGAATCAGAAGAAGTAGAAGAAGGAGAAGGAGAAGGTGAAGTCTGGAGGGTGAATCAGAAGAAGCAGAAGAAGGAGAAGGAGAAGGTGAAGTCTGGAGGGTGAATCAGAAGAAGTAGAAGAAGGAGAAGGAGAAGTTGAAGTCTGGAGGGTGAAGCAGAAGAAGTAGAAGATGGAGAAGGAGAAGGTGAAGTCAGGAGGGTGAATCAGAAGAAGTAGACGAAGGAGAAGGAGAAGGTGAAGTCTGGAGGGTGAATCAGAAGAAGCAGAAGAAGGAGAAGGAGAAGGTGAAGTCTGGAGGGTGAATCAGAAGAAGTAGAAGAAGGAGAAGGAGAAGGTGAAGTCTGGAGGGTGAATCAGAAGAAGCAGAAGAAGGAGAAGGAGAAGGTGAAGTCTGGAGGGTGAATCAGAAGAAGCAGAAGAAGGAGAAGGAGAAGGTGAATTCTGGATGGTGAATCAGAAGAAGCAGAATAAGGAGAAGGAGAAGGTGAAGTCTGGAGGGTGAATCAGAAGAAGCAGAAGAAGGAGAAGGAGAAGGTGAAGTCTGGAGGGTGAATCAGAAGAAGTAGAAGAAGGAGAAGGAGAAGATGAAGTCTGGAGGGTGAATCAGAAGAAGTAGAAGAAGGAGAAGGAGAAGGTGAAGTCTGGAGGGTGAATCAGAAGAAGTAGAAGAAGGAGAAGGAGAAGATGAAGTCTGGAGGGTGAATCGGAAGAAACAGAAGAAGGAGAAGGAGAAGGTGAAGTCTGGAGGGCGAATCAGAAGAAGTAGAAGAAGGAGAAGGAGAAGGTGTAGTCTGGAGGGTGAATCAGAAGAAGTAGACGAAGGAGAAGGAGAAGGTGAAGTCTGGAGGGTGAATCAGAAGAAGCAGAAGAAGGAGAAGGAGAAGGTGAAGTCTGGATGGTGAATCAGAAGAAGTAGAAGAAGGAGAAGGAGAAGGTGAAGTCTGGAGGGTGAATCAGAAGAAGCAGAATAAGGAGAAGGAGAAGGTGAAGTCTGGAGTGTGAATCAGAAGAAGCAGAAGAAGGAGAAGGAGAAGGTGAAGTCTGGAGGGTGAATCAGAAGAAGTAGAAGAAGGAGAAGGAGAAGATGAAGTCTGGAGGGTGAATCAGAAGAAGTAGAAGAAGGAGAAGGAGAAGGTGAAGTCTGGAGGGTGAATCAGAAGAAGTAGAAGAAGGAGAAGGAGAAGATGAAGTCTGGAGGGTGAATCAGAAGAAACAGAAGAAGGAGAAGGAGAAGGTGAAGTCTGGAGGGTGAATCAGAAGAAGTAGAAGAAGGAGAAGGAGAAGGTGTAGTCTGGAGGGTGAATCAGAAGAAGTAGACGAAGGAGAAGGAGAAGGTGAAGTCTGGTGGGTGAATCAGAAGAAGCAGAAGAAGGAGAAGGAGAAGGTGAAGTCTGGAGGGTGAATCAGAAGAAGTAGAAGAAGGAGAAGGAGAAGGTGAAGTCTGGAGGGTGAATCAGAAGAAGCAGAAGAAGGAGAAGGAGAAGGTGAAGTCTGGAGGGTGAATCAGAAGAAGCAGAAGAAGGAGAAGGAGAAGGTGAAGTCTGGAGGGTGAATCAGAAGAAGTAGAAGAAGGAGAAGGAGAAGTTGAAGTCTGGAGGGTGAAGCAGAAGAAGTAGAAGATGGAGAAGGAGAAGGTGAAGTCAGGAGGGTGAATCAGAAGAAGTAGAAGAAGGAGAAGGAGAAGGTGAAGTCAGGAGGGTGAATCGGAAGAAGCAGAAGATGGATAAGGAGAAGGTGAAGTCTGGAGGGTGAATCAGAAGAATCAGAAGAAGGAGAAGGAGAAGGTGAAGTCTGGAGGGTGAATCAGAAGAAGCAAAGGAAGGAGAAGGAGAAGGTGAAGTCTGGAGGGTGAATCAGAAGAAGCAGAATAAGGAGAAGGAGAAGGTGAAGTCTGGAGGGTGAATCAGAAGAAGCAGAATAAGGAGAAGGAGAAGGTGAAGTCTGGAGGGTGAATCAGAAGAATCAGAAGAAGGAGAAGGAGAAGGTGAAGTCTGGAGGGTGAATCAGAAGAAGCAGAAGAAAGAGAAGGAGAAGGTGAAGTCTGGAGGGTGAAGCAGAAGAAACAGAAGAAGGAGAAGGAGAAGGTGAAGACTGGAGGGTGAATCAGAAGAAGTAGAAGAAGGAGAAGGAGAAGGTGAAGTCTGGAGGGTGAATCAGAAGAAGTAGAAGAAGGAGAAGGAGAAGGTGAAGTCTGGAGGGTGAATCAGAAGAAGCAGAAGAAGGAGAAGGAGAAGGTGAAGTCTGGAGGGTGAATCAGAAGAAGCAGAAGAAGGAGAAGGAGAAGATGAAGTCTGGAGGGTGAATCAGAAGAAGTAGAAGAAGGAGAAGGAGAAGGTGAAGTCTGGAGGGTGAATCAGAAGTAGTAGAAGAAGGAGAAGGAGAAGGTGAAGTCTGGAGGGTGAATCAGAAGAAACAGAAGAAGGAGAAGGGGAAGGTGAAGTCTGGAGGGTGAATCAGAAGAAGTAGAAGAAGGAGAAGGAGAAGGTGTAGTCTGCAGGTTGAATCAGAAGAAGTAGACGAAGGAGAAGGAGAAGGTGAAGTCTGGAGGGTGAATCAGAAGAAGCAGAAGAAGGAGATGGAGAAGGTGAAGTCTGGAGGGTGAATCAGAAGAAGTAGAAGAAGGAGAAGGAGAAGGTGAAGTCTGGAGGGTGAATCAGAAGAAGCAGAAGAAGGAGAAGGAGAAGGTGAAGTCTGGAGTGTGAATCAGAAGAAGCAGAAGAAGGAGAAGGAGAAGGTGAAGTCTGGAGGGTGATTCAGAAGAAGCAGAATAAGGAGAAGGAGAAGGTGATGTCTGGAGGGTGAATCAGAAGAAGCAGAAGAAGGAGAAGGAGAAGGTGAAGTCTGGAGGGTGAATCAGAAGAAGTAGAAGAAGGAGAAGGAGAAAGTGAAGTCTGGAGGGTGAATCAGAAGAAGTAGAAGAAGGAGAAGGAGAAGGTGAAGTCTGGAGGGTGAAGCAGAAGAAGTAGAAGAAGGAGAAGGAGAAGGTGAAGTCTGGAGGGTGAAGCAGAAGAAGTAGAAGAAGGAGAAGGAGAAGGTGAAGTCAGGAGGGTGAATCAGAAGATGTAGAAGAAGGAGAAGGAGAAGGTGAAGTCAGGAGGGTGAATCAGAAGAAGCAGAAGAAGGAGAAGGAGAAGGTGAAGTCTGGAGGGTGAATCAGAAGAATCAGAAGAAGGAGAAGGAGAATGTGAAGTCTGGAGGGTGAATCAGAAGAAGCAGAAGAAAGAGAAGGAGAAGGTGAAGTCTGGAGGGTGAATCAGAAGAAGTAGAAGAAGGAGAAGGTGAAGTCTGGAGGGTGAATCAGAAGAAGCAGAAGAAGGAGAAGGAGAAGTTGAAGTCTGGAGGGTGAATCAGAAGAAGCAGACGAAGGAGAAGGAGAAGGTGAAGTCTGGAGGGTGAATCAGAAGAAGCAGAAGAAGGAGATGGAGAAGGTGAAGTCTGGAGGGTGAATCAGAAGAAGTAGAAGAAGGAGAAGGTGAAGGTGAAGTCTGGAGGGTGAATCAGAAGAAGCAGAAGAAGGAGAAGGAGAAGGTGAAGTCTGGAGGGTGAATCAGAAGAAGCAGAAGAAGGAGAAGGAGAAGGTGAAGTCTGGAGTGTGAATCAGAAGAAGCAGAAGAAGGAGAAATAGAAGGTGAAGTCTGGAGGGTGAATCAGAAGAGGTGGAAGAAGGAGAAGGAGAAGGTGAAGTCTGGAGGGTGAATCAGAAGAAGTAGAAGAAGGAGAAGGAGAAGGTGAAGTCTGGAGGGTGAATCAGAAGAAGTAGAAGAAGGAGAAGGAGAAGGTGAAGTCTGGAGGGTGAAGCAGAAGAAGTAGAAGAAGGAGAAGGAGAAGGTGAAGTCAGGAGGGTGAATCAGAAGATGTAGAAGAAGGAGAAGGAGAAGGTGAAGTCAGGAGGGTGAATCAGAAGAAGCAGAAGAAGGAGAAGGAGAAGGTGAAGTCTGGAGGGTGAATCAGAAGAAGTAGAAGAAGGAGAAGGAGAAGGTGAAGTCTGGAGGGTGAATCAGAAGAAGCAGAAGAAGGAGAAGGAGAAGGTGAAGTCTGGAGGGTGAATCAGAAGAAGCAGAAGAAGGAGAAGGAGAAGGTGAAGTCTGGAGGGTGAATCAGAAGAAGCAGAAGAAGGGGAAGGAGAAGGTGAAGTCTGGAGGGTGAATCAGAAGAAGCAGAATAAGGAGAAGGAGAAGGTGAAGTCTGGAGGGTGAATCAGAAGAAGCAGAAGAAGGAGAAGGAGAAGGTGAAGTCTGGAGGGTGAATCAGAAGAAGTAGAAGAAGGAGAAGGAGAAGGTGAAGTCTGGAGGGTGAAGCAGAAGAAGTAGAAGAAGGAGAAGGAGAAGGTGAAGTCAGGAGGGTGAATCAGAAGAAGTAGAAGAAGGAGAAGGAGAAGGTGAAGTCAGGAGGGTGAATCAGAAGAAGCAGAAGAAGGAGATAGAGAAGGTGAAGTCTGGAGGGTGAATCAGAAGAATCAGAAGAAGGAGAAGGAGAAGGTGAAGTCTGGAGGGTGAAGCAGAAGAAGCAGAAGAAAGAGAAGGAGAAGGTGAAGTCTGGAGGGTGAAGCAGAAGAAACAGAAGAAGGAGAAGGAGAAGGTGAAGACTGGAGGGTGAATCAGAAGAAGTAGAAGAAGGAGAAGGAGAAGGTGAAGTCTGGAGGGTGAATCAGAAGAAGTAGAAGAAGGAGAAGGAGAAGGTGAAGTCTGGAGGGTGAATCAGAAGAAGCAGAAGAAGGAGAAGGTAAAGTCTGGAGGGTGAATCAGAAGAAGCAGAAGAAGGAGAAGGAGAAGATGAAGTCTGGAGGGTGAATCAGAAGAAGTAGAAGAAGGAGAAGGAGAAGGTGAGGTCTGGAGGGTGAATCAGAAGAAGCAGACGAAGGAGAAGGAGAAGGTGAAGTCTGGAGGGTGAATCAGAAGAAGCAGAATAAGGAGAAGGAGAAGGTGAAGTCTGGAGGGTGAATCAGAAGAATCAGAAGAAGGAGAAGGAGAAGGTGAAGTCTGGAGGGTGAATCAGAAGAAGCAGAAGAAAGAGAAGGAGAAGGTGAAGTCTGGAGGGTGAAGCAGAAGAAACAGAAGAAGGAGAAGGAGAAGGTGAAGACTGGAGGGTGAATCAGAAGAAGTAGAAGAAGGAGAAGGAGAAGGTGAAGTCTGGAGGGTGAATCAGAAGAAGTAGAAGAAGGAGAAGGAGAAGGTGAAGTCTGGAGGGTGAATCAGAAGAAGCAGAAGAAGGAGAAGGAGAAGGTGAAGTCTGGAGGGTGAATCAGAAGAAGCAGAAGAAGGAGAAGGAGAAGATGAAGTCTGGAGGGTGAATCAGAAGAAGTAGAAGAAGGAGAAGGAGAAGGTGAAGTCTGGAGGGTGAATCAGAAGTAGTAGAAGAAGGAGAAGGAGAAGGTGAAGTCTGGAGGGTGAATCAGAAGAAACAGAAGAAGGAGAAGGGGAAGGTGAAGTCTGGAGGGTGAATCAGAAGAAGTAGAAGAAGGAGAAGGAGAAGGTGTAGTCTGCAGGTTGAATCAGAAGAAGTAGACGAAGGAGAAGGAGAAGGTGAAGTCTGGAGGGTGAATCAGAAGAAGCAGAAGAAGGAGATGGAGAAGGTGAAGTCTGGAGGGTGAATCAGAAGAAGTAGAAGAAGGAGAAGGAGAAGGTGAAGTCTGGAGGGTGAATCAGAAGAAGCAGAAGAAGGAGAAGGAGAAGGTGAAGTCTGGAGTGTGAATCAGAAGAAGCAGAAGAAGGAGAAGGAGAAGGTGAAGTCTGGAGGGTGATTCAGAAGAAGCAGAATAAGGAGAAGGAGAAGGTGATGTCTGGAGGGTGAATCAGAAGAAGCAGAAGAAGGAGAAGGAGAAGGTGAAGTCTGGAGGGTGAATCAGAAGAAGTAGAAGAAGGAGAAGGAGAAAGTGAAGTCTGGAGGGTGAATCAGAAGAAGTAGAAGAAGGAGAAGGAGAAGGTGAAGTCTGGAGGGTGAAGCAGAAGAAGTAGAAGAAGGAGAAGGAGAAGGTGAAGTCTGGAGGGTGAAGCAGAAGAAGTAGAAGAAGGAGAAGGAGAAGGTGAAGTCAGGAGGGTGAATCAGAAGATGTAGAAGAAGGAGAAGGAGAAGGTGAAGTCAGGAGGGTGAATCAGAAGAAGCAGAAGAAGGAGAAGGAGAAGGTGAAGTCTGGAGGGTGAATCAGAAGAATCAGAAGAAGGAGAAGGAGAATGTGAAGTCTGGAGGGTGAATCAGAAGAAGCAGAAGAAAGAGAAGGAGAAGGTGAAGTCTGGAGGGTGAATCAGAAGAAGTAGAAGAAGGAGAAGGTGAAGTCTGGAGGGTGAATCAGAAGAAGCAGAAGAAGGAGAAGGAGAAGTTGAAGTCTGGAGGGTGAATCAGAAGAAGCAGACGAAGGAGAAGGAGAAGGTGAAGTCTGGAGGGTGAATCAGAAGAAGCAGAAGAAGGAGATGGAGAAGGTGAAGTCTGGAGGGTGAATCAGAAGAAGTAGAAGAAGGAGAAGGTGAAGGTGAAGTCTGGAGGGTGAATCAGAAGAAGCAGAAGAAGGAGAAGGAGAAGGTGAAGTCTGGAGGGTGAATCAGAAGAAGCAGAAGAAGGAGAAGGAGAAGGTGAAGTCTGGAGTGTGAATCAGAAGAAGCAGAAGAAGGAGAAATAGAAGGTGAAGTCTGGAGGGTGAATCAGAAGAGGTGGAAGAAGGAGAAGGAGAAGGTGAAGTCTGGAGGGTGAATCAGAAGAAGTAGAAGAAGGAGAAGGAGAAGGTGAAGTCTGGAGGGTGAATCAGAAGAAGTAGAAGAAGGAGAAGGAGAAGGTGAAGTCTGGAGGGTGAAGCAGAAGAAGTAGAAGAAGGAGAAGGAGAAGGTGAAGTCAGGAGGGTGAATCAGAAGATGTAGAAGAAGGAGAAGGAGAAGGTGAAGTCAGGAGGGTGAATCAGAAGAAGCAGAAGAAGGAGAAGGAGAAGGTGAAGTCTGGAGGGTGAATCAGAAGAAGTAGAAGAAGGAGAAGGAGAAGGTGAAGTCTGGAGGGTGAATCAGAAGAAGCAGAAGAAGGAGAAGGAGAAGGTGAAGTCTGGAGGGTGAATCAGAAGAAGCAGAAGAAGGAGAAGGAGAAGGTGAAGTCTGGAGGGTGAATCAGAAGAAGCAGAAGAAGGGGAAGGAGAAGGTGAAGTCTGGAGGGTGAATCAGAAGAAGCAGAATAAGGAGAAGGAGAAGGTGAAGTCTGGAGGGTGAATCAGAAGAAGCAGAAGAAGGAGAAGGAGAAGGTGAAGTCTGGAGGGTGAATCAGAAGAAGTAGAAGAAGGAGAAGGAGAAGGTGAAGTCTGGAGGGTGAAGCAGAAGAAGTAGAAGAAGGAGAAGGAGAAGGTGAAGTCAGGAGGGTGAATCAGAAGAAGTAGAAGAAGGAGAAGGAGAAGGTGAAGTCAGGAGGGTGAATCAGAAGAAGCAGAAGAAGGAGATAGAGAAGGTGAAGTCTGGAGGGTGAATCAGAAGAATCAGAAGAAGGAGAAGGAGAAGGTGAAGTCTGGAGGGTGAAGCAGAAGAAGCAGAAGAAAGAGAAGGAGAAGGTGAAGTCTGGAGGGTGAAGCAGAAGAAACAGAAGAAGGAGAAGGAGAAGGTGAAGACTGGAGGGTGAATCAGAAGAAGTAGAAGAAGGAGAAGGAGAAGGTGAAGTCTGGAGGGTGAATCAGAAGAAGTAGAAGAAGGAGAAGGAGAAGGTGAAGTCTGGAGGGTGAATCAGAAGAAGCAGAAGAAGGAGAAGGTAAAGTCTGGAGGGTGAATCAGAAGAAGCAGAAGAAGGAGAAGGAGAAGATGAAGTCTGGAGGGTGAATCAGAAGAAGTAGAAGAAGGAGAAGGAGAAGGTGAGGTCTGGAGGGTGAATCAGAAGAAGCAGACGAAGGAGAAGGAGAAGGTGAAGTCTGGAGGGTGAATCAGAAGAAGCAGAAGAAGGAGAAGGAGAAGGTGAAGTCTGGAGAGTGAATCAGAAGAAGCAGAAGAAGGAGAAGGAGAAGGTGAAGTCAGGAGGGTGAATCAGAAGAAGCAGAAGAAGGAGAAGGAGAAGGTGAAGTTGGGAGGGTGAATCAGAAGAAGCAGAAGAAGGAGAAGGAGCAGGTGAAGTCAGGCGGGTGTAGCAGAAGAAGTAAAAGAAGGAGAAGGAGAAGGTGAAGTCAGGACGGTGAAGCAGAAGAAGCAGAAGAAGGTGAAGGAGAAGGTGAAGCCTGGAGGGCGCAGCAGAAGAAGCAGAAGAAGGAGAAGGAGAAGGTGAAGTCTGGAGTGTGAAGCAGAAGAAGCAGAAGAAGGAGAAGGAGAAGGTGAAGTCTGGAGGGCGCAGCAGAAGAAGCAGAAGAAGGAGAATGAGAAGGTGAAGTCTGGAGGGTGAATCAGAAGAAGCAGAAGAAGGAGAAGGAGAAGGTGAAGTCTGGAGGGTGAATCAGAAGAAGTAGAAGAAGGAGAAGGAGAAGGTGAAGTCTGGAGGGTGAAGCAGAAGAAGTAGAAGAAGGAGAAGGAGAAGGTGAAGTCAGGAGGGTGAATCAGAAGAAGCAGAAGAAGGAGAAGGAGAAGGTGAAGTCAGGAGGTTGAATCAGAAGAAGCAGAAGAAGGAGAAGGAGAAGGTGAAGTCTGGAGGGTGAATCAGAAGAAGTAGAAGAAGGAGAAGGAGAAGGTGAAGTCTGGAGGGTGAATCAGAAGAAGCAGAAGAAGGAGAAGGAGAAGGTGAAGTCTGGAGGGTGAATCAGAAGAAGTAGAAGAAGGAGAAGGAGAAGGTGTAGTCTGGAGGGTGAATCAGAAGAAGTAGACGAAGGAGAAGGAGAAGGTGAAGTCTGGAGGGTGAATCAGAAGAAGCAGAAGAAGGAGAAGGAGAAGGTGAAGTCTGGAGGGTGAATCAGAAGAAGTAGAAGAAGGAGAAGGAGAAGGTGAAGTCTGGAGGGTGAATCAGAAGAAGCAGAAGAAGGAGAAGGAGAAGGTGAAGTCTGGAGGGTGAATCAGAAGAAGTAGAAGAAGGAGAAGGAGAAGTTGAAGTCTGGAGGGTGAAGCAGAAGAAGTAGAAGATGGAGAAGGAGAAGGTGAAGTCAGGAGGGTGAATCAGAAGAAGTAGAAGAAGGAGAAGGAGAAGGTGAAGTCAGGAGGGTGAATCGGAAGAAGCAAAAGATGGATAAGGAGAAGGTGAAGTCTGGAGGGTGAATCAGAAGAAGGAGAAGGAGAAGGTGAAGTCTGGAGGGTGAATCAGAAGAAGCAAAGGAAGGAGAAGGAGAAGGTGAAGTCTGGAGGGTGAATCAGAAGAAGCAGAATAAGGAGAAGGAGAAGGTGAAGTCTGGAGGGTGAATCAGAAGAATCAGAAGAAGGAGAAGGAGAAGGTGAAGTCTGGAGGGTGAATCAGAAGAAGCAGAAGAAAGAGAAGGAGAAGGTGAAGTCTGGAGGGTGAAGCAGAAGAAACAGAAGAAGGAGAAGGAGAAGGTGAAGACTGGAGGGTGAATCAGAAGAAGTAGAAGAAGGAGAAGGAGAAGGTGAAGTCTGGAGGGTGAATCAGAAGAAGTAGAAGAAGGAGAAGGAGAAGGTGAAGTCTGGAGGGTGAATCAGAAGAAGCAGAAGAAGGAGAAGGAGAAGGTGAAGTCTGGAGGGTGAATCAGAAGAAGCAGAAGAAGGAGAAGGAGAAGATGAAGTCTGGAGGGTGAATCAGAAGAAGTAGAAGAAGGAGAAGGAGAAGGTGAAGTCTGGAGGGTGAATCAGAAGTAGTAGAAGAAGGAGAAGGAGAAGGTGAAGTCTGGAGGGTGAATCAGAAGAAACAGAAGAAGGAGAAGGAGAAGGTGAAGTCTGGAGGGTGAATCAGAAGAAGTAGAAGAAGGGGAAGGAGAAGGTGTAGTCTGGAGGGTGAATCAGAAGAAGTAGACGAAGGAGAAGTAGAAGGTGAAGTCTGGAGGGTGAATCAGAAGAAGCAGAAGAAGGAGATGGAGAAGGTGAAGTCTGGAGGGTGAATCAGAAGAAGTAGAAGAAGGAGAAGGAGAAGGTGAAGTCTGGAGGGTGAATCAGAAGAAGCAGAAGAAGGAGAAGGAGAAGGTGAAGTCTGGAGTGTGAATCAGAAGAAGCAGAAGAAGGAGAAGGAGAAGGTGAAGTCTGGAGGGTGATTCAGAAGAAGCAGAATAAGGAGAAGGAGAAGGTGATGTCTGGAGGGTGAATCAGAAGAAGCAGAAGAAGGAGAAGGAGAAGGTGAAGTCTGGAGGGTGAATCAGAAGAAGTAGAAGAAGGAGAAGGAGAAAGTGAAGTCTGGAGGGTGAATCAGAAGAAGTAGAAGAAGGAGAAGGAGAAGGTGAAGTCTGGAGGGTGAATCAGAAGAAGTAGAAGAAGGAGAAGGAGAAGGTGAAGTCTGGAGGGTGAAGCAGAAGAAGTAGAAGAAGGAGAAGGAGAAGGTGAAGTCAGGAGGGTGAATCAGAAGATGTAGAAGAAGGAGAAGGAGAAGGTGAAGTCAGGAGGGTGAATCAGAAGAAGCAGAAGAAGGAGAAGGAGAAGGTGAAGTCTGGAGGGTGAATCAGAAGAATCAGAAGAAGGAGAAGGAGAATGTGAAGTCTGGAGGGTGAATCAGAAGAAGCAGAAGAAAGAGAAGGAGAAGGTGAAGTCTGGAGGGTGAATCAGAAGAAGTAGAAGAAGGAGAAGGAGAAGGTGAGGTCTGGAGGGTGAATCAGATGAAGCAGAAGAAGGAGAAGGAGAAGTTGAAGTCTGGAGGGTGAATCAGAAGAAGCAGACGAAGGAGAAGGAGAAGGTGAAGTCTGGAGGGTGAATCAGAAGAAGCAGAAGAAGGAGATGGAGAAGGTGAAGTCTGGAGGGTGAATCAGAAGAAGTAGAAGAAGGAGAAGGTGAAGGTGAAGTCTGGAGGGTGAATCAGAAGAAGCAGAAGAAGGAGAAGGAGAAGGTGAAGTCTGGAGGGTGAATCAGAAGAAGCAGAAGAAGGAGAAGGAGAAGGTGAAGTCTGGAGGGTGATTCAGAAGAAGCAGAATAAGAAGAAGGAGAAGGTGAAGTCTGGAGTGTGAATCAGAAGAAGCAGAAGAAGGAGAAATAGAAGGTGAAGTCTGGAGGGTGAATCAGAAGAAGTAGAAGAAGGAGAAGGAGAAGGTGAAGTCTGGAGGGTGAATCAGAAGAAGTAGAAGAAGGAGAAGGAGAAGGTGAAGTCTGGAGGGTGAATCAGAAGAAGTAGAAGAAGGAGAAGGAGAAGGTGAAGTCTGGAGGGTGAAGCAGAAGAAGTAGAAGAAGGAGAAGGAGAAGGTGAAGTCAGGAGGGTGAATCAGAAGATGTAGAAGAAGGAGAAGGAGAAGGTGAAGTCAGGAGGGTGAATCAGAAGAAGCAGAAGAAGGAGAAGGAGAAGGTGAAGTCTGGAGGGTGAATCAGAAGAAGTAGAAGAAGGAGAAGGAGAAGGTGAAGTCTGGAGGGTGAATCAGAAGAAGCAGAAGAAGGAGAAGGAGAAGGTGAAGTCTGGAGGGTGAATCAGAAGAAGCAGAAGAAGGAGAAGGAGAAGGTGAAGTCTGGAGGGTGAATCAGAAGAAGCAGAAGAAGGAGAAGGAGAAGGTGAAGTCTGGAGGGTGAATCAGAAGAAGCAGAATAAGGAGAAGGAGAAAGTGAAGTCTGGAGGGTGAATCAGAAGAAGCAGAAGAAGGAGAAGGAGAAGGTGAAGTCTGGAGGGTGAATCAGAAGAAGTAGAAGAAGCAGAAGGAGAAGGTGAAGTCTGGAGGGTGAAGCAGAAGAAGTAGAAGAAGGAGAAGGAGAAGGTGAAGTCAGGAGGGTGAATCAGAAGAAGTAGAAGAAGGAGAAGGAGAAGGTGAAGTCAGGAGGGTGAATCAGAAGAAGCAGAAGAAGGAGATAGAGAAGGTGAAGTCTGGAGGGTGAATCAGAAGAATCAGAAGAAGGAGAAGGAGAAGGTGAAGTCTGGAGGGTGAAGCAGAAGAAGCAGAAGAAAGAGAAGGAGAAGGTGAAGTCTGGAGGGTGAAGCAGAAGAAACAGAAGAAGGAGAAGGAGAAGGTGAAGACTGGAGGGTGAATCAGAAGAAGTAGAAGAAGGAGAAGGAGAAGGTGAAGTCTGGAGGGTGAATCAGAAGAAGTAGAAGAAGGAGAAGGAGAAGGTGAAGTCTGGAGGGTGAATCAGAAGAAGCAGAAGAAGGAGAAGGTAAAGTCTGGAGGGTGAATCAGAAGAAGCAGAAGAAGGAGAAGGAGAAGATGAAGTCTGGAGGGTGAATCAGAAGAAGTAGAAGAAGGAGAAGGAGAAGGTGAGGTCTGGAGGGTGAATCAGAAGAAGCAGAAGAAGGAGAAGGAGAAGGTGAAGTCTGGAGGGTGAATCAGAAGAAGCAGAAGAAGGAGAAGGAGAAGGTGAAGTCTGGAGGGTGAATCAGAAGAAGCAGAAGAAGGAGAAGGAGAAGGTGAAGTCAGGAGGGTGAATCAGAAGAAGCAGAAGAAGGAGAAGGAGAAGGTGAAGTTGGGAGGGTGAATCAGAAGAAGCAGAAGAAGGAGAAGGAGCAGGTGAAGTCAGGGGGGTGTAGCAGAAGAAGTAAAAGAAGGAGAAGGAGAAGGTGAAGTCAGGACGGTGAAGCAGAAGAAGCAGAAGAAGGAGAAGGAGAAGGTGAAGCCTGGAGGGCGCAGCAGAAGAAGCAGAAGAAGGAGAAGGAGAAGGTGAAGTCTGGAGTGTGAATCAGAAGAAGCAGAAGAAGGAGAAGGAGAAGGTGAAGTCTGGAGGGCGCAGCAGAAGAAGCAGAAGAAGGAGAATGAGAAGGTGAAGTCTGGAGGGTGAATCAGAAGAAGCAGAAGAAGGAGAAGGAGAAGGTGAAGTCTGGAGGGTGAATCAGAAGAAGTAGAAGAAGGAGAAGTAGAAGGTGAAGTCTGGAGGGTGAAGCAGAAGAAGTAGAAGAAGGAGAAGGAGAAGGTGAAGTCAGGAGGGTGAATCAGAAGAAGCAGAAGAAGGAGAAGGAGAAGGTGAAGTCAGGAGGTTGAATCAGAAGAAGCAGAAGAAGGAGAAGGAGAAGGTGAAGTCTGGAGGGTGAATCAGAAGAAGTAGAAGAAGGAGAAGGAGAAGGTGAAGTCTGGAGGGTGAATCAGAAGAAGCAGAAGAAGGAGAAGGAGAAGGTGAAGTCTGGAGGGTGAATCAGAAGAAGCAGAAGAAGGAGAAGGAGAAGGTGAAGTCTGGAGGGTGAATCAGAAGAAGCAGAAGAAGGAGAAGGAGAAGGTGAAGTCTGGAGGGTGAATCAGAAGAAGCAGAATAAGGAGAAGGAGAAGGTGAAGTCTGGAGGGTGAATCAGAAGAAGCAGTAGAAGGCGAAGGAGAAGGTGAAGTCTGGAGGGTGAATCAGAAGAAGTAGAAGAAGGAGAAGGAGAAGGTGAAGTCTGGAGGGTGAAGCAGAAGAAGTAGAAGAAGGAGAAGGAGAAGATGAAGTCAGGAGGGTGAATCAGAAGAAGTAGAAGAAGGAGAAGGAGAAGGTGAAGTCAGGAGGGTGAATCAGAAGAAGCAGAAGAAGGAGATAGAGAAGGTGAAGTCTGGAGGGTGAATCAGAAGAATCAGAAGAAGGAGAAGGAGAAGGTGAAGTCTGGAGGGTGAAGCAGAAGAAGCAGAAGAAAGAGAAGGAGAAGGTGAAGTCTGGAGGGTGAAGCAGAAGAAACAGAAGAAGGAGAAGGAGAAGGTGAAGACTTAAGGGTGAATCAGAAGAATTCGAAGAAGGAGAAGGAGAAGGTGAAGTCTGGAGGGTGAATCAGAAGAAGTAGAAGAAGGAGAAGGAGAAGGTGAAGTCTGGAGGGTGAATCAGAAGAAGCAGAAGAAGGAGAAGGAGAAGGTGAAGTCTGGAGGGTGAATCAGAAGAAGCAGAAGAAGGAGAAGGAGAAGATGAAGTCTGGAGGGTGAATCAGAAGAAGTAGAAGAAGGAGAAGGAGAAGGTGAAGTCTGGAGGGTGAAGCAGAAGAAGTAGAAGAAGGAGAAGGAGAAGATGAAGTCAGGAGGGTGAATCAGAAGAAGTAGAAGAAGGAGAAGGAGAAGGTGAAGTCAGGAGGGTGAATCAGAAGAAGCAGAAGAAGGAGATAGAGAAGGTGAAGTCTGGAGGGTGAATCAGAAGAATCAGAAGAAGGAGAAGGAGAAGGTGAAGTCTGGAGGGTGAAGCAGAAGAAGCAGAAGAAAGAGAAGGAGAAGGTGAAGTCTGGAGGGTGAAGCAGAAGAAACAGAAGAAGGAGAAGGAGAAGGTGAAGACTGGAGGGTGAATCAGAAGAATTCGAAGAAGGAGAAGGAGAAGGTGAAGTCTGGAGGGTGAATCAGAAGAAGTAGAAGAAGGAGAAGGAGAAGGTGAAGTCTGGAGGGTGAATCAGAAGAAGCAGAAGAAGGAGAATGAGAAGGTGAAGTCTGGAGGGTGAATCAGAAGAAGCAGAAGAAGGAGAAGGAGAAGATGAAGTCTGGAGGGTGAATCAGAAGAAGTAGAAGAAGGAGAAGGAGGAGGTGAGGTATGGAGGGTGAATCAGAAGAAGCAGAAGAAGGAGAAGGAGAAGGTGAAGTCTGGAGGGTGAATCAGAAGAAGCAGAAGAAGGAGAAGGAGAAGGTGAAGTCTGGAGGGTGAATCAGAAGAAGCAGAAGAAGGAGAAGGAGAAGGTGAAGTCAGGAGGGTGAATCAGAAGAAGCAGAAGAAGGAGAAGGAGAAGGTGAATTTAGGAGGGTGAATCAGAAGAAGCAGAAGAAGGAGAAGGAGCAGGTGAAGTCAGGGGGGTGTAGCAGAAGAAGTAGAAGAAGGAGAAGGAGAAGGTGAAGTCAGGACGGTGAAGCAGAAGAAGCAGAAGAAGGAAAAGGAGAAGGTGAAGCCTGGAGGGCGCAGCAGAAGAAGCAGAAGAAGGAGAAGGAGAAGGTGAAGTCTGGAGTGTGAAGCAGAAGAAGCAGAAGAAGGAGAAGGAGAAGGTGAAGTCTGGAGGGCGCAGCAGAAGAAGCAGAAGAAGGAGAATGAGAAGGTGAAGTCTGGAGGGTGAATCAGAAGAAGCAGAAGAAGGAGAAGGAGAAGGTGAAGTCTGGAGGGTGAATCAGAAGAAGTAGAAGAAGGAGAAGGAGAAGGTGAAGTCTGGAGGGTGAAGCAGAAGAAGTAGAAGAAGGAGAAGGAGAAGGTGAAGTCAGGAGGGTGAATCAGAAGAAGTAGAAGAAGGAGAAGGAGAAGGTGAAGTCAGGAGGGTGAATCAGAAGAAGCAGAAGAAGGAGAAGGAGAAGGTGAAGTCTGGAGGGTGAATCAGAAGAATCAGAAGAAGGAGAAGGAGAAGGTGAAGTCTGGAGGGTGAATCAGAATAAGCAGAAGAAAGAGAAGGAGAAGGTGAAGTCTGGAGGGTGAAGCAGAAGAAACAGAAAAAGGAGAAGGAGAAGGTGAAGACTGGAGGGTGAATCAGAAGAAGTAGAAGAAGGAGAAGGAGAAGGTGAAGTCTGGAGGGTGAATCAGAAGAAGTAGAAGAAGGAGAAGGAGAAGTTGAAGTCTGGAGGGTGAATCAGAAGAAGCAGAAGAAGGAGAAGGAGAAGGTGAAGTCTGGAGGGTGAATCAGAAGAAGCAGAAGAAGGAGAAGGAGAAGATGAAGTCTGGAGGGTGAATCAGAAGAAGTAGAAGAAGGAGAAGGAGAAGGTGAAGTCTGGAGGGTGAATCAGAAGAAGTAGAAGAAGGAGAAGGAGAAGGTGTAGTCTGGAGGGTGAATCAGAAGAAGTAGACGAAGGAGAAGGAGAAGGTGAAGTCTGGAGGGTGAATCAGAAGAAGCAGAAGAAGGAGAAGGAGAAGGTGAAGTCTGGAGGGTGAATCAGAAGAAGTAGAAGAAGGAGAAGGAGAAGGTGAAGTCTGGAGGGTGAATCAGAAGAAGCAGAAGAAGGAGAAGGAGAAGGTGAAGTCTGGAGGGTGAATCAGAAGAAGCAGAAGAAGGAGAAGGAGAAGGAACAGTCTGGAGGGTGAATCAGAAGAAGCAGAATAAGGAGAAGGAGAAGGTGAAGTCTGGAGGGTGAATCAGAAGAAGTAGAAGAAGGAGAAGGAGAAGGTGAAGTCAGGAGGGTGAATCAGAAGAAGTAGAAGAAGGAGAAGGAGAAGGTGAAGTCAGGAGGGTGAATCAGAAGAAGCAGAAGAAGGAGAAGGAGAAGGTGAAGTCTGGAGGGTGAATCAGAAGAATCAGAAGAAGGAGAAGGAGAAGGTGAAGTCTGGAGGGTGAATCAGAATAAGCAGAAGAAAGAGAAGGAGAAGGTGAAGTCTGGAGGGTGAAGCAGAAGAAACAGAAAAAGGAGAAGGAGAAGGTGAAGACTGGAGGGTGAATCAGAAGAAGTAGAAGAAGGAGAAGGAGAAGGTGAAGTCTGGAGGGTGAATCAGAAGAAGTAGAAGAAGGAGAAGGAGAAGTTGAAGTCTGGAGGGTGAATCAGAAGAAGCAGAAGAAGGAGAAGGAGAAGGTGAAGTCTGGAGGGTGAATCAGAAGAAGCAGAAGAAGGAGAAGGAGAAGATGAAGTCTGGAGGGTGAATCAGAAGAAGTAGAAGAAGGAGAAGGAGAAGGTGAAGTCTGGAGGGTGAATCAGAAGAAGTAGAAGAAGGAGAAGGAGAAGATGAAGTCTGGAGGGTGAATCAGAAGAAACAGAAGAAGGAGAAGGAGAAGGTGAAGTCTGGAGGGTGAATCAGAAGAAGTAGAAGAAGGAGAAGGAGAAGGTGTAGTCTGGAGGGTGAATCAGAAGAAGTAGACGAAGGAGAAGGAGAAGGTGAAGTCTGGAGGGTGAATCAGAAGAAGCAGAAGAAGGAGAAGGAGAAGGTGAAGTCTGGAGGGTGAATCAGAAGAAGTAGAAGAAGGAGAAGGAGAAGGTGAAGTCTGGAGGGTGAATCAGAAGAAGCAGAAGAAGGAGAAGGAGAAGGTGAAGTCTGGAGGGTGAATCAGAAGAAGCAGAAGAAGGAGAAGGAGAAGGAACAGTCTGGAGGGTGAATCAGAAGAAGCAGAATAAGGAGAAGGAGAAGGTGAAGTCTGGAGGGTGAATCAGAAGAAGCAGAAGAAGGAGAAGGAGAAGGTGAAGTCTGGAGGGTGAATCAGAAGAAGTAGAAGAAGGAGAAGGAGAAGGTGAAGTCTGGAGGGTGAATCAGAAGAAGTATAAGAAGGAGAAGGAGAAGGTGAAGTCTGGAGGGTGAATCAGAAGAAGTAGAAGAAGGAGAAGGAGAAGGTGAAGTCTGGAGGGTGAAGCAGAAGAAGTAGATGAAGGAGAAGGAGAAGGTGAAGTCAGGAGGGTGAATCAGAAGAAGTAGAAGAAGGAGAAGGAGAAGGTGAGGTCTGGAGGGTGAATCAGAAGAAGCAGAAGAAGGAGAAGGAGAAGGTGAAGTCTGGAGGGTGAATCAGAAGAATCAGAAGAAGGAGAAGGAGAAGGTGAAGTCTGGAGGGTGAATCAGAAGAAGCAGAAGAAAGAGAAGGAGAAGGTGAAGTCTGGAAGGTGAAGCAGAAGAAACAGAAGAAGCAGAAGGAGAAGGTGAAGACTGGAGGGTGAATCAGAAGAAGTAGAAGAAGGAGAAGGAGAAGGTGAATTCTGGAGGGTGAATCAGAAGAAGTAGAAGAAGGAGAAGGAGAAGGTGAAGTCTGGAGGGTGAATCAGAAGAAGCAGAAGAAGGAGAAGGAGAAGGTGAAGTCTGGAGGGTGAATCAGAAGAAGGAGAAGAAGGAGAAGGAGAAGATGAAGTCTGGAGGCTGAATCAGAAGAAGTAGAAGAAGGAGAAGGAGAAGGTGAAGTCTGGAGGCTGAATCAGAAGAAGTAGAAGAAGGAGAAGGAGAAGGTGAAGTCTGGAGGGTGAATCAGAAGAAACAGAAGAAGGAGAAGGAGAAGGTGAAGTCTGGAGGGTGAATCAGAAGAAGTAGAAGAAGGAGAAGGAGAAGGTGTAGTCTGGAGGGTGAATCAGAAGAAGTAGACGAAGGAGAAGGAGAAGGTGAAGTCTGGAGGGTGAATCAGAAGAAGCAGAAGAAGGAGAAGGAGAAGGTGAAGTCTGGAGGGTGAATCAGAAGAAGTAGAAGAAGGAGAAGGAGAAGGTGAAGTCTGGAGGGTGAATCAGAAGAAGCAGAAGAAGGAGAAGGAGAAGGTGAAGTCTGGAGGGTGAATCAGAAGAAGCAGAAGAAGGAGAAGGAGAAGGTGAAGTCTGGAGGGTGAAACAGAAGAAGCAGAATAAGGAGAAGGAGAAGGTGAAGTCTGGAGGGTGAATCAGAAGAAGCAGAAGAAGGAGAAGGAGAAGGTGAAGTCTGTAGGGTGAATCAGAAGAAGTAGAAGAAGGAGAAGGAGAAGGTGAAGTCTGGAGGGTGAATCAGAAGAAGTAGAAGAAGGAGAAGGAGAAGGTGAAGTCTGGAGGGTGAAGCAGAAGAAGTAGAAGAAGGAGAAGGAGAAGGTGAAGTCAGGAGGGTGAATCAGAAGAAGTAGAAGAAGGAGAAGGAGAAGGTGAAGTCAGGAAGGTGAATCAGAAGAAGCAGAAGAAGGAGAAGGAGAAGGTGAAATCTGGAGGGTGAATCAGAAGAATCAGAAGAAGGAGAAGGAGAAGGTGAAGTCCGGAGGGTGAATCAGAAGAAGCAGAAGAAAGAGAAGGAGAAGGTGAAGTCTGGAGGGTGAATCAGAAGAAGTAGAAGAAGGAGAAGGAGAAGGTGAAGTCTGGAGGGTGAATCAGAAGAAGCAGAAGAAGGAGAAGGAGAAGGTGATGTCTGGAGGGTGAATCAGAAGAAGCAGAAGAAGGAGAAGGAGAAGGTGAAGTCTGGAGGGTGAATCAGAAGAAGCAGAAGAAGGAGAAGGAGAAGGTGATGTCTGGAGGGTGAATCAGAAGAAGCAGAATAAGGAGAAGGAGAAGGTGAAGTCTGGAGGGTGAATCAGAATAAGCAGAAGAAGGAGAAGGAGAAGGTGAAGTCTGGAGGGTGAATCAGAAGAAGTAGAAGAAGGAGAAGGAGAAGGTGAAGTCTGGAGGGTGAAGCAGAAGAAGTAGAAGAAGGAGAAGGAGAAGGTGAAGTCAGGAGGGTGAATCAGAAGAAGTAGAAGAAGGAGAAGGAGAAGGTGAAGTCAGGAGGGTGAATCAGAAGAAGCAGAAGAAGGAGAAGGAGAAGGTGAAGTCTGGAGGGCGAATCAGAAGAAACAGAAGAAGGAGAAGGAGAAGGTGAAGTCTGGAGGGTGAATCAGAAGAAGCAGAAGAAGGAGAAGGAGAAGGTGAAGTCTGGAGGTTGAATCAGAAGAAGCAGAATAAGGAGAAGGAGAAGGTGAAGTCTGGAGGGTGAATCAGAAGAAGCAGAATAAGGAGAAGGAGAAGGTGAAGTCTGGAGGTTGAATCAGAAGAAGCAGAAGAAGGAGAAGGAGAAGGTGAAGTCTGGAGGGTGTATCAGAAGAGGTAGAAGAAGGAGAAGGAGAAGGTGAAGTCTGGAGGGTGAAGCAGAAGAAGGAAAAGAAGGAGAAGGAGAAGGTGAAGTCAGGAGGGTGAATCAGAAGAAGTAGAAGAAGGAGAAGGAGAAGGTGAAGCCAGGAGGGTGAATCAGAAGAAGCAGAAGAAGGAGAAGGAGAAGGTGAAGTCTGGAGGGTGAATCAGAAGAATCAGAAGAAGGAGAAGGAGAAGGTGAAGTCTGGAGGGTGGATCAGAAGAATCAGAAGAAAGAGAAGGAGAAGGTGAAGTTTGGAGGCTGAAGCAGAAGAAACAGAAGAAGGAGAAGGAGAATGTGAAGACTGGAGGGTGAATCAGAAGAAGTAGAAGAAGGAGACGGAGAAGGTGAAGTCTGGAGGGTGAATCAGAAGAAGTAGAAGAAGGAGAAGGAGAAGGTGAAGTCTGGAGGGTGAATCAGAAGAAGCAGAAGAAGGAGAAGGAGAAGGTGAAGTCTGGAGGGTGAATCAGAAGATGCAGAAGAAGGAGAAGGAGAAGATGAAGTCTGGAGGGTGAATCAGAAGAAGTAGAAGAAGGAGAAGGAGAAGGTGAAGTCTGGAGGGTGAATCAGAAGAAGTAGAAGAAGGAGAAGGAGAAGGTGAAGTCTGGAGGGTGAATCAGAAGAAACAGAAGAAGGAGAAGGAGAAGGTGAAGTCTGGAGGGTGAATCAGAAGAAGTGGAAGAAGGAGAAGGAGAAGGTTTAGTCTGGAGGGTGAATCAGAAGAAGTAGACGAAGGAGAAGGAGAAGGTGAAGTCTGGAGGGTGAATCAGAAGAAGCAGAAGAAGGAGAAGGAGAAGATGAAGTCTGGAGGGTGAATCAGAAGAAGTAGAAGAAGGAGAAGGAGAAGGTGAAGTCTGGAGGGTGAATCAGAAGAAGCAGAAGAAGGAGAAGGAGAAGGTGAAGTCTGGAGGGTGAATCAGAAGAAGCAGAAGAAGGAGAAGGAGAAGGTGAAGTCTGGAGGGTGATTCAGAAGAAGCAGAATAAGGAGAAGGAGAAGGTGAAGTCTGGAGGGTGAATCAGAAGAAGCAGAAGAAGGAGAAGGAGAAGGTGAAGTCTGGAGGATGAATCAGAAGAAGTAGAAGAAGGAGAAGGAGAAGGTGAAGTCTGGAGTGTGAATCAGAAGAAGTAGAAGAAGGAGAAGGAGAAGGTGAAGTCTGGAGGGTGAATCAGAAGAAGTAGAAGAAGGAGAAGGAGAAGGTGAAGTCTGGAGGCTGAAGCAGAAGAAGTAGAAGAAGGAGAAGGAGAAGGTGAAGTCAGGAGGGTGAATCAGAAGAAGTAGAAGAAGGAGAAGGAGAAGGTGAAGTCTGGAGGGTGAATCAGAAGAAGCAGAAGAAGGAGAAGATAAAGTCTGGAGGGTGAATCAGAAGAAGCAGAAGAAGGAGAAGGAGAAGATGAAGTCTGGAGGGTGAATCAGAAGAAGTAGAAGAAGGAGAAGGAGAAGGTGAGGTCTGGAGGGTGAATCAGAAGAAGCAGAAGAAGGAGAAGGAGAAGGTGAAGTCTGGAGGGTGAATCAGAAGAAGCAGAAGAAGGAGAAGGAGAAGGTGAAGTCTGGAGGGTGAATCAGAAGAAGCAGAAGAAGGAGAAGGAGAAGGTGAAGTCAGGAAGGTGAATCAGAAGAAGCAGAAGAAGGAGAAGGAGAAGGTGAAGTTGGGAGGGTGAATCAGAAGAAGCAGAAGAAGGAGAAGGAGCAGGTGAAGTCAGGGGTGTGTAGCAGAAGAAGTAAAAGAAGGAGAAGGAGAAGGTGAAGCCTGGAGGGCGCAGCAGAAGAAGCAGAAGAAGGAGAAGGAGAAGGTGAAGTCAGGAGGGTGAATCAGAAGAAGCAGAAGAAGGAGAAGGAGAAGGTGAAGTTGGGAGGGTGAATAAGAAGAAGCAGAAGAAGGAGAAGGAGCAGGTGAAGTCAGGACGGTGAAGCAGAAGAAGCAGAAGAAGGAGAAGGAGAAGGTGAAGCCTGGAGGGCGCAGCAGAAGAAGCAGAAGAAGGAGAAGGAGAAGGTGAAGACAGGAGGGTGAATCAGAAGAAGTAGAAGAAGAAGAAGGAGAAGGTGAAGTCTGGAGGGTGAATCAGAAGAAGTAGAAGAAGGAGAAGGAGAAGGTGAAGTCTGGAGGGTGAATCAGAAGAAGTAGAAGAAGGAGAAGGAGAAGGTGAAGTCTGGAGGGTGAATCAGAAGAAGCAGAAGAAGAAGAAGGAGAAGGTGAAGTCTGGAGGGAGAAGCAGAAGAAGCAGAAGAAGGAGAAGGAGAAGGTGAATTCTGGAGGGTGAATCAGAAGAAGTAGAAGAAGGAGAAGGAGAAGGTGAAGTCTGGAGGGTGAATCAGAAGAAGTAGAAGAAGGAGAAGGAGAAGGTGAAGTCTGGAGGGTGAATCAGAAGAAGTAGAAGAAGGAGAAGGAGAAGCTGTAGTCTGGAGGGTGAATCAGAAGAAGTAGACGAAGGAGAAGGAGAAGGTGAAGTCTGGAGGGTGAATCAAAAGAAGCAGAAGAAGGAGAAGGAGAAGGTGAAGTCTGGAGGGTGAATCAGAAGAAGCAGAAGATGGAGAAGGAGAAGGTGAAGTCTGGAGGGTGAATCAGAAGAAGTAGAAGAAGGAGAAGGAGAAGGTGAAGTCTGGAGGGTGAATCAGAAGAAGCAGAAGAAGGAGAAGGAGAAGGTGAAGTCTGGAGGCAGAAGCAGAAGAAGTAGAAGAAGGAGAAGGAGAAGGTGAAGTCTGGAGGGTGAATCAGAAGAAGTAGAAGAAGGAGAAGGAGAAGGTGAAGTCTGGAGGGTGAATCAGAAGAAGTAGAAGAAGGAGAAGGAGAAGGTGTAGTCTGGAGGGTGAATCAGAAGAAGTAGACGAAGGAGAAGTAGAAGATGAAGTCCGGAGGGTGAATCAGAAGAAGCAGAAGAAGGAGAAGGAGAAGGTGAAGTCTGGAGGGTGAATCAGAAGAAGTAGAAGAAGGAGAAGGAGAAGGTGAAGTCTGGAGGGTGAACCTGAAGAAGCAGAAGAAGGAGAAGGAGAAGGTGAAGTCTGGAGGGTGAATCAGAAGAAGCAGAAGAAGGAGAAGGAGAAGGTGAAGTCTGGAGTGTGAATCAGAAGAATAGAAGAAGGAGAAGGAGAAGGTGAAGTCTGGAGGGTGAATCAGAAGAAGCAGAAGAAGGAGAAGGAGAAGGTGAAGTCTGGAGGGTGAATCAGAAGAAGCAGAAGAAGGAGAAGGAGAAGGTGAAGTCAGGAGGGTGAATCAGAAGAAGCAGAAGAAGGAGAAGGAGAAGGTGAAGTTGGGAGGGTGAATCAGAAGAAGCAGAAGAAGGAGAAGGAGCAGGTGAAGTCAGGGGTGTGTAGCAGAAGAAGTAAAAGAAGGAGAAGGAGAAGGTGAAGCCTGGAGGGCGCAGCAGAAGAAGCAGAAGAAGGAGAAGGAGAAGGTGAAGTCAGGAGGGTGAATCAGAAGAAGCAGAAGAAGGAGAAGGAGAAGGTGAAGTTGGGAGGGTGAATAAGAAGAAGCAGAAGAAGGAGAAGGAGCAGGTGAAGTCAGGACGGTGAAGCAGAAGAAGCAGAAGAAGGAGAAGGAGAAGGTGAAGCCTGGAGGGCGCAGCAGAAGAAGCAGAAGAAGGAGAAGGAGAAGGTGAAGACAGGAGGGTGAATCAGAAGAAGTAGAAGAAGAAGAAGGAGAAGGTGAAGTCTGGAGGGTGAATCAGAAGAAGTAGAAGAAGGAGAAGGAGAAGGTGAAGTCTGGAGGGTGAATCAGAAGAAGTAGAAGAAGGAGAAGGAGAAGGTGAAGTCTGGAGGGTGAATCAGAAGAAGCAGAAGAAGAAGAAGGAGAAGGTGAAGTCTGGAGGGAGAAGCAGAAGAAGCAGAAGAAGGAGAAGGAGAAGGTGAATTCTGGAGGGTGAATCAGAAGAAGTAGAAGAAGGAGAAGGAGAAGGTGAAGTCTGGAGGGTGAATCAGAAGAAGTAGAAGAAGGAGAAGGAGAAGGTGAAGTCTGGAGGGTGAATCAGAAGAAGTAGAAGAAGGAGAAGGAGAAGCTGTAGTCTGGAGGGTGAATCAGAAGAAGTAGACGAAGGAGAAGGAGAAGGTGAAGTCTGGAGGGTGAATCAAAAGAAGCAGAAGAAGGAGAAGGAGAAGGTGAAGTCTGGAGGGTGAATCAGAAGAAGCAGAAGATGGAGAAGGAGAAGGTGAAGTCTGGAGGGTGAATCAGAAGAAGTAGAAGAAGGAGAAGGAGAAGGTGAAGTCTGGAGGGTGAATCAGAAGAAGCAGAAGAAGGAGAAGGAGAAGGTGAAGTCTGGAGGCAGAAGCAGAAGAAGTAGAAGAAGGAGAAGGAGAAGGTGAAGTCTGGAGGGTGAATCAGAAGAAGTAGAAGAAGGAGAAGGAGAAGGTGAAGTCTGGAGGGTGAATCAGAAGAAGTAGAAGAAGGAGAAGGAGAAGGTGTAGTCTGGAGGGTGAATCAGAAGAAGTAGACGAAGGAGAAGTAGAAGATGAAGTCCGGAGGGTGAATCAGAAGAAGCAGAAGAAGGAGAAGGAGAAGGTGAAGTCTGGAGGGTGAATCAGAAGAAGTAGAAGAAGGAGAAGGAGAAGGTGAAGTCTGGAGGGTGAACCTGAAGAAGCAGAAGAAGGAGAAGGAGAAGGTGAAGTCTGGAGGGTGAATCAGAAGAAGCAGAAGAAGGAGAAGGAGAAGGTGAAGTCTGGAGTGTGAATCAGAAGAATAGAAGAAGGAGAAGGAGAAGGTGAAGTCTGGAGGGTGAATCAGAAGAAGTAGAAGAAGGAGAAGGAGAAGGTGAAGTCTGGAGGGTGAATCAGAAGAAGCAGAAGAAGGAGATGGAGAAGTTGAAGTCTGGAGGGTGAATCAGAAGAAGTAGAAGAAGGAGAAGGAGAAGGTGTAGTCTGGAGGGTGAATCAGAAGAAGCAAAAGAAGGAGAAGGAGAAGGTGAAGTCTGGAGTGTGAATCAGAAGAAGCAGAAGAAGGGAAAGGAGAAGGTGAAGTCTGGAGGTTGAATCAGAAGAAGCAGAAGAAGGAGAAGGAGAAGGTGAAGTCTGGAGGGTGAATCAGAAGAAGCAGAAGAAGTAGAAGGAGAAGGTGAAGCCTGGAGGGTGAATCAGAAGAATAGAACAAGGAGAAGGAGAAGGTGAAGTCTGGAGGGTGAATCAGAAGAAGCAGAAGAAGGAGAAGGAGAAGGTGAAGTCAGGAGGGTGAATCAGAAGAAGCAGAAGAAGGAGAAGGAGAAGGTGAAGTCTGGAGGGTGAATCAGAAGAAACAGAAGAAGGAGAAGGAGAAGGTGAAGTCTGGAGGGTGAATCAGAAGAAGTAGAAGAAGGAGAAGGAGAAGGTGAAGTCTGGAGGGTGAATCAGAAGAAGTAGAAGAAGGAGAAGGAGAAGGTGAAGTCTGGAGGGCGCAGCAGAAGAAGCAGAAGAAGGAGAAGGAGAAGGTGAAGTCTGGAGGGTGAAGCAGAAGAAGTAGAAGAAGGAGAAGGAGAAGGTGAAGTCTGGAGGGTGAATCAGAAGAAGCAGAATAAGGAGAAGGAGAAGGTGAAGTCTGGAGGGTGAATCAGAAGAAGGAGAAGAAGGAGAAGGTGAAGTCTGGAGGGTGAATCAGAAGAAGTAGAAGAAGGAGAAGGAGAAGGTGAAGTCTGGAGGGTGAAGCAGAAGAAGTAGAAGAAGGAGAAGGAGAAGGTGAAGTCAGGAGGGTGAATCAGAAGAAGTAGAAGAAGGAGAAGGAGAAGGTGAAGTCAGGAGGGTGAATCAGAAGAAGCAGAAGAAGGAGAAGGAGAAGGTGAAGACTGGAGGGTGAATCAGAAGAAGTAGAAGAAGGAGAAGGAGAAGTTGAAGTCTGGAGGTTGAATCAGAAGAAGTAGAAGAAGGAGAAGGAGAAGGTGAAGTCTGGAGGGTGAATCAGAAGAAGCAGAAGAAGGAGAAGGAGAAGGTGAAGACTGGAGGGTGAATCAGAAGAAGCAGAAGAAGGAGAAGGAGAAGGTGAAGTCTGGAGGGTGAATCAGAAGAAGTAGAAGAAGGAGAAGGAGAACGTGAGGTCTGGAGGGTGAATCAGAAGAAGCAGAAGAAGGAGAAGGAGAAGGTGAAGTCTGGAGGGTGAATCAGAGGAAGCAGAAGAAGGAGAAGGAGAAGGTGAAGTCTGGAGGGTGAATGAGAAGAAGCAGAAGAAGGAGAAGGAGAAGGTGAAGTCAGGAGGGTGAATCAGAAGAAGCAGAAGAAGGAGAAGGAGAAGGTGAAGTTAGGAGGGTGAATCAGAAGAAGCAGAAGAAGTAGAAGGTGAAGTCAGGGGGGTGAAGCAGAAGAAGTAGAAGAAGGAGAAGGAGAAGGTGAAGTCAGGAGGGTGAAGCAGAAGAAGCAGAAGAAGGAGAAGGAGAAGGTGAAGTCTGGAGGGCGCAGCAGAAGAAGCAGAAAAAGGAGAAGGAGAAGGTGAAGTCTGGAGGGTGAATCAGAAGAAGTAGAAGAAGGAGAAGGAGAAGGTGTAGTCTGGAGGGTGAATCAGAAGAAGTAGACGAAGGAGAAGGAGAAGGTGAAGTCTGGAGGGTGAATCAGAAGAAGCAGAAGAAGGAGAAGGAGAAGGTGAAGTCTGGAGGGTGAATCAGAAGAAGTAGAAGAAGGAGAAGGAGAAGGTGAAGTCTGGAGGGTGAATCAGAAGAAGCAGAAGAAGGAGAAGGAGAAGGTGAAGTCTGGAGGCAGAAGCAGAAGAAGTAGAAGAAGGAGAAGGAGAAGGTGAAGTCTGGAGGGTGAATCAGAAGAAGTAGAAGAAGGAGAAGGAGAAGGTGAAGTCTGGAGGGTGAATCAGAAGAAGTAGAAGAAGGAGAAGGAGAAGGTGAAGTCTGGAGGGTGAATCAGAAGAAGCAGAAGAAGGAGAAGGAGAAGGTGAAGTCTGGAGGGTGAATCAGAAGAAGTAGAAAAAGGAGAAGGAGAAGGTGAAGTCTGGAGGGTGAATCAGAAGAAGCAGAAGAAGGAGAAGGAGAATGTGAAGTCTGGAGGGTGAATCAGAAGAAGTAGAAGAAGGAGAAGGAGAAGGTGAAGTCTGGAGGGTGAATCAGAAGAAGCAGAAGAAGGAGAAGGTGAAGGTGAAGTCTGGAGGGTGAATCAGAAGAAGTAGAAGAAGGAGAAGGAGAAGGTGAAGTCTGGAGGGTGAATCAGAAGAAGCAGAAGAAGGAGAAGGAGAAGGTGAAGTCTGGAGGGTGAATCAGAAGAAGCAGAAGAAGGAGAAGGAGAAGGTGAAGTCTGGAGGGTGAATCAGAAGAAGTAGAAGAAGGAGAAGGAGAAGGTGAAGTCTGGAGGGTGAATCAGAAGAAGCAGAAGAAGGAGAAGGAGAAGGTGAAGTCTGGAGGGTGAATCAGAAGAAGTAGAAGAAGGAGAAGGAGAAGGTGAAGTAAGGAGGGTGAATCAGAAGAAGCAGAAGAAGGAGAAGGAGAAGGTGAAGTCTGGAGGCAGAAGCAGAAGAAGTAGAAGAAGGAGAAGGAGAAGGTGAAGTCTGGAGGGTGAATCAGAAGAAGTAGAAGAAGGAGAAGGAGTAGGTGAAGTCTGGAGATTGAATCAGAAGAAGCAGAAGAAGGAGAAGGAGAAGGTGAAGTCTGGAGGGTGAATCAGAAGAAGTAGAAGAAGGAGAAGGAGAAGGTGATGTCTGAAGGGTGAATCAGAAGAAGCAGAAGAAGGAGAAGTAGAAGGTGAAGTCTGGAGGGTGAATCAGAAGAGGTAGAAGAAGGAGAAGGAGAAGGTGAAGTCTGGAGGGTGAATCTGAAGAAGCAGAAGAAGGAGAAGGAGATGGTGAAGTCTGGAGGGTGAATCAGAAGAAGCAGAAGAAGGAGAAGGAGAAGGTGAAGTCTGGAGGGTGAATCAGAAGAAGCAGAAGAAGGAGAAGGAGAAGGTGAAGTCTGGAGGGTGAATCAGAAGAAGCAGAAGAAGGAGAAGGAGAAGGTGAAGTCTGGAGTGTGAATCAGAAGAAGCAGAAGAAGGAGATGGAGAAGGTGAAGTCTGGAGGTTGAATCAGAAGAAGCAGAAGAAGGAGAAGGAGAAGGTGAAGTCTGGAGGGTGAATCAGAAGAAGCAGAAGAAGTAGAAGGAGAAGGTGAAGCCTGGAGGGTGAATCAGAAGAAGTAGAAGAAGGAGAAGGAGAAGGTGAAGTCTGGAGGGTGAATCAGAAGAAGTAGAAGAAGGAGAAGGAGAAGGTGAAGTCTGGAGGGTGAATCAGAAGAAGCAGAAGAAGGAGATGGAGAAGTTGAAGTCTGGAGGGTGAATCAGAAGAAGTAGAAGAAGGAGAAGGAGAAGGTCTAGTCTGTAGGGTGAATCAGAAGAAGCAGAAGAAGGAGAAAGAGAAGGTGAAGTCTGGAGTGTGAATCAGAAGAAGCAGAAGAAGGAGAAGGAGAATGTGAAGTCTGGAGGTTGAATAAGAAGAAGCAGAAGAAGTAGAAGGAGAAAGTGAAGCCTGGAGGGTGAATCAGAAGAAGTAGAAGAAGGAGAAGGAGAAGGTGAAGTCTGGAGGGTGAATCAGAAGAAGTAGAAGAAGGAGAAGGAGAAGGTGAAGTCTGGAGGGTGAATCAGAAGAAGTAGAAGAAGGAGAAGGAGAAGGTGAAGTCTGGAGGGTGAATCAGAAGAAGCAGAAGAAGGAGAAGGAGAAGGTGAAGTCTGGAGGTTGAATCAGAAGAAGCAGAAGAAGGAGAAGGAGAAGGTGAAGTCTGGAGGGTGAATCAGAAGAAGTAGAAGAAGGAGAAGGAGAAGGGGAAGTCTGGAGGGTGAATCAGAAGAAGCAGAAGAAGGAGAAGGAGAAGGTGAAGTCTGGAGGGTGAATCAGAAGAAGTAGAAGAAGGAGAAGGAGAAGGTGAAGTCTGGAGGGTGAATCAGAAGAAGCAGAAGAAGGAGAAGGAGAAGGTGAAGTCTGGAGGGTGAATCAGAAGAAGTAGAAGAAGGAGAAGGAGAAGGTGAAGTCTGGAGGGTGAATCAGAAGAAGTAGAAGAAGGAGAAGGAGAAGGTGAAGTCTGGAGGGTGAATCAGAAGAAGTAGAAGAAGGAGAAGGAGAAGGTGAAGTCTGGAGGGTGAATCAGAAGAAGCAGAAGAAGGAGAAGGAGAAGGTGAAGTCTGGAGGGTGAATCAGAAGAAGTAGAAGAAGGAGAAGGAGAAGGTGAAGTCTGGAGGGTGAATCAGAAGAAGCAGAAGAAGGAGAAGGAGGTGAAGTCTGGAGGGTGAATCAGAAGAAGTAGAAGAAGGAGAAGGAGAAGATGAAGTAAGGAGGGTGAATCAGAAGAAGCAGAAGAAGTAAAAGGAGAAGGTGAAGTCTGGAGGCAGAAGCAGAAGAAGTAGAAGAAGGAGAAGGAGAAGGTGAAGTCTGGAGGGTGAATCAGAAGAAGTAGAAGAAGGAGAAGGAGTAGGTGAAGTCTGGAGATTGAATCAGAAGAAGCAGAAGAAGGAGAAGGAGAATGTGAAGTCTGGAGGGTGAATCAGAAGAAGTAGAAGAAGGAGAAGGAGAAGGTGAAGTCTGAAGGGTGAAGCAGAAGAAGTAGAAGAAGGAGAAGGAGAAGGTGAAGTCAGGAGGGTGAATCAGAAGAAGTACAAGAAGGAGAAGGAGAAGGTGAAGTCAGGAGGATGAATCAGAAGAAGCAGAAGAAGGAGAAGTAGAAGGTCAAGTCTGGAGGGTGAATCAGAAGAATCAGAAGAAGGAGAAGGAGACGGTGAAGTCTGGAGGGTGAATCAGAAGAAGCAGAAGAAAGAGAAGGAGAAGGTGAAGTCTGGAGGGTGAAGCAGAAGAAGCAGAAGAAGGAGAAGGAGAAGGTGAAGACTGGAGGGTGAATCAGAAGAAGTAGAAGAAGGAGAAGGAGAAGGTGAAGTCTGGAGGGTGAATCAGAAGAAGTAGAAGAAGGAGAAGGAGAAGGTGAAGTCTGGAGGGTGAATCAGAAGAAGCAGAAGAAGGAGAAGGAGAAGGTGAAGACTGGAGGGTGAAGCAGAAGAAGCAGAAGAAGGAGAAGGTGAAGATGAAGTCTGGAGGGTGAATCAGAAGAAGTAGAAGAAGGAGAAGGAGAAGGTGAGGTCTGGAGGGTGAATCAGAAGAAGTAGAAGAAGGAGAAGGAGAAGGTGAAGTCTGGAGGGTGAAGCAGAAGAAGTAGAAGAAGGAGAAGGAGAAGGTGAAGTCAGGAGGGTGAATCAGAAGAAGTAGAAGAAGGAGAAGGAGAAGGTGAAGTCAGGAGGGTGAATCAGAAGAAGCAGAAGAAGGAGAAGGAGAAGGTGAAGTCTGGAGGGCGAATCAGAAGAAACAGAAGAAGGAGAAGGAGAAGGTGAAGTCTGGAGGGTGAATCAGAAGAAGCAGAAGAAGGAGAAGGAGAAGGTGAAGTCTGGAGGTTGAATCAGAAGAAGCAGAATAAGGAGAAGGAGAAGGTGAAGTCTGGAGGGTGAATCAGAAGAAGCAGAATAAGGAGAAGGAGAAGGTGAAGTCTGGAGGTTGAATCAGAAGAAGCAGAAGAAGGAGAAGGAGAAGGTGAAGTCTGGAGGGTGTATCAGAAGAGGTAGAAGAAGGAGAAGGAGAAGGTGAAGTCTGGAGGGTGAAGCAGAAGAAGGAGAAGAAGGAGAAGGAGAAGGTGAAGTCAGGAGGGTGAATCAGAAGAAGTAGAAGAAGGAGAAGGAGAAGGTGAAGCCAGGAGGGTGAATCAGAAGAAGCAGAAGAAGGAGAAGGAGAAGGTGAAGTCTGGAGGGTGAATCAGAAGAATCAGAAGAAGGAGAAGGAGAAGGTGAAGTCTGGAGGGTGGATCAGAAGAATCAGAAGAAAGAGAAGGAGAAGGTGAAGTTTGGAGGCTGAAGCAGAAGAAACAGAAGAAGGAGAAGGAGAATGTGAAGACTGGAGGGTGAATCAGAAGAAGTAGAAGAAGGAGACGGAGAAGGTGAAGTCTGGAGGGTGAATCAGAAGAAGTAGAAGAAGGAGAAGGAGAAGGTGAAGTCTGGAGGGTGAATCAGAAGAAGCAGAAGAAGGAGAAGGAGAAGGTGAAGTCTGGAGGGTGAATCAGAAGATGCAGAAGAAGGAGAAGGAGAAGATGAAGTCTGGAGGGTGAATCAGAAGAAGTAGAAGAAGGAGAAGGAGAAGGTGAAGTCTGGAGGCTGAATCAGAAGAAGTAGAAGAAGGAGAAGGAGAAGGTGAAGTCTGGAGGGTGAATCAGAAGAAACAGAAGAAGGAGAAGGAGAAGGTGAAGTCTGGAGGGTGAATCAGAAGAAGTAGAAGAAGGAGAAGGAGAAGGTTTAGTCTGGAGGGTGAATCAGAAGAAGTAGACGAAGGAGAAGGAGAAGGTGAAGTCTGGAGGGTGAATCAGAAGAAGCAGAAGAAGGAGAAGGAGAAGATGAAGTCTGGAGGGTGAATCAGAAGAAGTAGAAGAAGGAGAAGGAGAAGGTGAAGTCTGGAGGGTGAATCAGAAGAAGCAGAAGAAGGAGAAGGAGAAGGTGAAGTCTGGAGGGTGAATCAGAAGAAGCAGAAGAAGGAGAAGGAGAAGGTGAAGTCTGGAGGGTGAATCAGAAGAAGCAGAATAAGGAGAAGGAGAAGGTGAAGTCTGGAGGGTGAATCAGAAGAAGCAGAAGAAGGAGAAGGAGAAGGTGAAGTCTGGAGGATGAATCAGAAGAAGTAGAAGAAGGAGAAGGAGAAGGTGAAGTCTGGAGTGTGAATCAGAAGAAGTAGAAGAAGGAGAAGGAGAAGGTGAAGTCTGGAGGGTGAATCAGAAGAAGTAGAAGAAGGAGAAGGAGAAGGTGAAGTCTGGAGGCTGAAGCAGAAGAAGTAGAAGAAGGAGAAGGAGAAGGTGAAGTCAGGAGGGTGAATCAGAAGAAGTAGAAGAAGGAGAAGGAGAAGGTGAAGTCTGGAGGGTGAATCAGAAGAAGCAGAAGAAGGAGAAGATAAAGTCTGGAGGGTGAATCAGAAGAAGCAGAAGAAGGAGAAGGAGAAGATGAAGTCTGGAGGGTGAATCAGAAGAAGTAGAAGAAGGAGAAGGAGAAGGTGAGGTCTGGAGGGTGAATCAGAAGAAGCAGAAGAAGGAGAAGGAGAAGGTGAAGTCTGGAGGGTGAATCAGAAGAAGCAGAAGAAGGAGAAGGAGAAGGTGAAGTCTGGAGGGTGAATCAGAAGAAGCAGAAGAAGGAGAAGGAGAAGGTGAAGTCAGGAGGGTGAATCAGAAGAAGCAGAAGAAGGAGAAGGAGAAGGTGAAGTTGGGAGGGTGAATCAGAAGAAGCAGAAGAAGGAGAAGGAGCAGGTGAAGTCAGGGGTGTGTAGCAGAAGAAGTAAAAGAAGGAGAAGGAGAAGGTGAAGCCTGGAGGGCGCAGCAGAAGAAGCAGAAGAAGGAGAAGGAGAAGGTGAAGTCAGGAGGGTGAATCAGAAGAAGCAGAAGAAGGAGAAGGAGAAGGTGAAGTTGGGAGGGTGAATAAGAAGAAGCAGAAGAAGGAGAAGGAGCAGGTGAAGTCAGGACGGTGAAGCAGAAGAAGCAGAAGAAGGAGAAGGAGAAGGTGAAGCCTGGAGGGCGCAGCAGAAGAAGCAGAAGAAGGAGAAGGAGAAGGTGAAGTCTGGAGTGTGAAGCAGAAGAAGCAGAAGAAGGAGAAGGAGAAGGTGAAGTCTGGAGGGCGCAGCAGAAGAAGCAGAAGAAGGAGAATGAGAAGGTGAAGTCTGGAGGGTGAATCAGAAGAAGCAGAAGAAGGAGAAGGAGAAGGTGATGTCTGGAGGGTGAATCAGAAGAAGTAGAAGAAGGAGAAGGAGAAGGTGAAGTCTGGAGGGTGAAGCAGAAGAAGTAGAAGAAGGAGAAGGAGAAGGTGAAGTCAGGAGGGTGAATCAGAAGAAGCAGAAGAAGGAGAAGGAGAAGGTGAAGTCAGGAGGTTGAATCAGAAGAAGCAGAAGAAGGAGAAGGAGAAGGTGAAGTCTGGAGGGTGAATCAGAAGAAGTAGAAGAAGGAGAAGGAGAAGGTGAAGTCTGGAGGGTGAATCAGAAGAAGCAGAAGAAGGAGAAGGAGAAGGTGAAGTCTGGAGGGTGAATCAGAAGAAGCAGAAGAAGGAGAAGGAGAAGGTGAAGTCTGGAGGGTGAATCAGAAGAAGCAGAAGAAGGAGAAGGAGAAGGTGAAGTCTGGAGGGTGAATCAGAAGAAGCAGAATAAGGAGAAGGAGAAGGTGAAGTCTGGAGGGTGAATCAGAAGAAGCAGAAGAAGGAGAAGGAGAAGGTGAAGTCTGGAGGGTGGATCAGAAGAAGTAGAAGAAGGAGAAGGAGAAGGTGAAGTCTGGAGGGTGAAGCAGAAGAAGTAGAAGAAGGAGAAGGAGAAGATGAAGTCAGGAGGGTGAATCAGAAGAAGTAGAAGAAGGAGAAGTAGAAGGTGAAGTCAGGAGGGTGAATCAGAAGAAGCAGAAGAAGGAGATAGAGAAGGTGAAGTCTGGAGGGTGAATCAGAAGAATCAGAAGAAGGAGAAGGAGAAGGTGAAGTCTGGAGGGTGAAGCAGAAGAAGCAGAAGAAAGAGAAGGAGAAGGTGAAGTCTGGAGGGTGAAGCAGAAGAAACAGAAGAAGGAGAAGGAGAAGGTGAAGACTGGAGGGTGAATCAGAAGAATTCGAAGAAGGAGAAGGAGAAGGTGAAGTCTGGAGGGTGAATCAGAAGAAGTAGAAGAAGGAGGAGGAGAAGGTGAAGTCTGGAGGGTGAATCAGAAGAAGCAGAAGAAGGAGAAGGAGAAGGTGAAGTCTGGAGGGTGAATCAGAAGAAGCAGAAGAAGGAGAAGGAGAAGATGAAGTCTGGAGGGTGAATCAGAAGAAGTAGAAGAAGGAGAAGGAGAAGGTGAGGTCTGGAGGGTGAATCAGAAGAAGCAGAAGAAGGAGAAGGAGAAGGTGAAGTCTGGAGGGTGAATCAGAAGAAGCAGAAGAAGGAGAAGGAGAAGGTGAAGTCTGGAGGGTGAATCAGAAGAAGCAGAAGAAGGAGAAGGAGAAGGTGAAGTCAGGAGGGTGAATCAGAAGAAGCAGAAGAAGGAGAAGGAGAAGGTGAATTTAGGAGGGTGAATCAGAAGAAGCAGAAGAAGGAGAAGGAGCAGGTGAAGTCAGGGGGGTGTAGCAGAAGATGTAGAAGAAGGAGAAGGAGAAGGTGAAGTCAGGACGGTGAAGCAGAAGAAGCAGAAGAAGGAGAAGGAGAAGGTGAAGCCTTTAGGGCGCAGCAGAAGAAGCAGAAGAAGGAGAAGGAGAAGGTGAAGTCTGGAGTGTGAAGCAGAAGAAGCAGAAGAAGGAGAAGGAGAAGGTGAAGTCTGGAGGGCGCAGCAGAAGAAGCAGAAGAAGGAGAATGAGAAGGTGAAGTCTGGAGGGTGAATCAGAAGAAGCAGAAGAAGGAGAAGGAGAAGGTGAAGTCTGGAGGGTGAATCAGAAGAAGTAGAAGAAGGAGAAGGAGAAGGTGAAGTCTGGAGGGTGAAGCAGAAGAAGTAGAAGAAGGAGAAGGAGAAGGTGAAGTCAGGAGGGTGAATCAGAAGAAGTAGAAGAAGGAGAAGGAGAAGGTGAAGTCAGGAGGGTGAATCAGAAGAAGCAGAAGAAGGAGAAGGAGAAGGTGAAGTCTGGAGGGTGAATCAGAAGAATCAGAAGAAGGAGAAGGAGAAGGTGAAGTCTGGAGGGTGAATCAGAATAAGCAGAAGAAAGAGAAGGAGAAGGTGAAGTTTGGAGGGTGAAGCAGAAGAAACAGAAAAAGGAGAAGGAGAAGGTGAAGACTGGAGGGTGAATCAGAAGAAGTAGAAGAAGGAGAAGGAGAAGGTGAAGTCTGGAGGGTGAATCAGAAGAAGTAGAAGAAGGAGAAGGAGAAGTTGAAGTCTGGAGGGTGAATCAGAAGAAGCAGAAGAAGGAGAAGGAGAAGGTGAAGTCTGGAGGGTGAATCAGAAGAAGCAGAAGAAGGAGAAGGAGAAGATGAAGTCTGGAGGGTGAATCAGAAGAAGTAGAAGAAGGAGAAGGAGAAGGTGAAGTCTGGAGGGTGAATCAGAAGAAGTAGAAGAAGGAGAAGGAGAAGATGAAGTCTGGAGGGTGAATCAGAAGAAACAGAAGAAGGAGAAGGAGAAGGTGAAGTCTGGAGGGTGAATCAGAAGAAGTAGAAGAAGGAGAAGGAGAAAGTGTAGTCTGGAGGGTGAATCAGAAAAGGTAGACGAAGGAGAAGGAGAAGGTGAAGTCTGGAGGGTGAATCAGAAGAAGCAGAAGAAGGAGAAGGAGAAGGTGAAGTCTGGAGGGTGAATCAGAAGAAGTAGAAGAAGGAGAAGGAGAAGGTGAAGTCTGGAGGGTGAATCAGAAGAAGCAGAAGAAGGAGAAGGAGAAGGTGAAGTCTGGAGGGTGAATCAGAAGAAGCAGAAGAAGGAGAAGGAGAAGGAACAGTCTGGAGGGTGAATCAGAAGAAGCAGAATAAGGAGAAGGAGAAGGTGAAGTCTGGAGGGTGAATCAGAAGAAGCAGAAGAAGGAGAAGGAGAAGGTGAAGTCTGGAGGGTGAATCAGAAGAAGTAGAAGAAGGAGAAGGAGAAGGTGAAGTCTGGAGGGTGAATCAGAAGAAGTATAAGAAGGAGAAGGAGAAGGTGAAGTCTGGAGGGTGAATCAGAAGAAGTAGAAGAAGGAGAAGGAGAAGGTGAAGTCTGGAGGGTGAAGCAGAAGAAGTAGATGAAGGAGAAGGAGAAGGTGAAGTCAGGAGGGTGAATCAGAAGAAGTAGAAGAAGGAGAAGGAGAAGGTGAGGTCTGGAGGGTGAATCAGAAGAAGCAGAAGAAGGAGAAGGAGAAGGTGAAGTCTGGAGGGTGAATCAGAAGAATCAGAAGAAGGAGAAGGAGAAGGTGAAGTCTGGAGGGTGAATCAGAAGAAGCAGAAGAAAGAGAAGGAGAAGGTGAAGTCTGGAGGGTGAAGCAGAAGAAACAGAAGAAGGAGAAGGAGAAGGTGAAGACTGGAGGGTGAATCAGAAGAAGTAGAAGAAGGAGAAGGAGAAGGTGAATTCTGGAGGGTGAATCAGAAGAAGTAGAAGAAGGAGAAGGAGAAGGTGAAGTCTGGAGGGTGAATCAGAAGAAGCAGAAGAAGGAGAAGGAGAAGGTGAAGTCTGGAGGGTGAATCAGAAGAAGGAGAAGAAGGAGAAGGAGAAGATGATGTCTGGAGGCTGAATCAGAAGAAGTAGAAGAAGGAGAAGGAGAAGGTGAAGTCTGGAGGCTGAATCAGAAGAAGTAGAAGAAGGAGAAGGAGAAGGTGAAGTCTGGAGGGTGAATCAGAAGAAACAGAAGAAGGAGAAGGAGAAGGTGAAGTCTGGAGGGTGAATCAGAAGAAGTAGAAGAAGGAGAAGGAGAAGGTGTAGTCTGGAGGGTCAATCAGAAGAAGTAGACGAAGGAGAAGGAGAAGGTGAAGTCTGGAGGGTGAATCAGAAGAAGCAGAAGAAGGAGAAGGAGAAGGTGAAGTCTGGAGGGTGAATCAGAAGAAGTAGAAGAAGGAGAAGGAGAAGGTGAAGTCTGGAGGGTGAATCAGAAGAAGCAGAAGAAGGAGAAGGAGAAGGTGAAGTCTGGAGGGTGAATCAGAAGAAGCAGAAGAAGGAGAAGGAGAAGGTGAAGTCTGGAGGGTGAAACAGAAGAAGCAGAATAAGGAGAAGGAGAAGGTGAAGTCTGGAGGGTGAATCAGAAGAAGCAGAAGAAGGAGAAGGAGAAGGTGAAGTCTGTAGGGTGAATCAGAAGAAGTAGAAGAAGGAGAAGGAGAAGGTGAAGTCTGGAGGGTGAATCAGAAGAAGTAGAAGAAGGAGAAGGAGAAGGTGAAGTCTGGAGGGTGAAGCAGAAGAAGTAGAAGAAGGAGAAGGAGAAGGTGAAGTCAGGAGGGTGAATCAGAAGAAGTAGAAGAAGGAGAAGGAGAAGGTGAAGTCAGGAGGGTGAATCAGAAGAAGCAGAAGAAGGAGAAGGAGAAGGTGAAATCTGGAGGGTGAATCAGAAGAATCAGAAGAAGGAGAAGGAGAAGGTGAAGTCTGGAGGGTGAATCAGAAGAAGCAGAAGAAAGAGAAGGAGAAGGTGAAGTCTGGAGGGTGAATCAGAAGAAGTAGAAGAAGGAGAAGGAGAAGGTGAAGTCTGGAGGGTGAATCAGAAGAAGCAGAAGAATGAGAAGGAGAAGATGATGTCTGGAGGGTGAATCAGAAGAAGCAGAAGAAGGAGAAGGAGAAGGTGAAGTCTGGAGGGTGAATCAGAAGAAGCAGAAGAAGGAGAAGGAGAAGGTGAAGTCTGGAGGGTGAATCAGAAGAAGTAGAAGAAGGAGAAGGAGAAGGTGAAGTCTGGAGGGTGAAGCAGAAGAAGTAGAAGAAGGAGAAGGAGAAGGTGAAGTCAGGAGGGTGAATCAGAAGAAGTAGAAGAAGGAGAAGTAGAAGGTGAAGTCAGGAGGGTGAATCAGAAGAAGCAGAAGAAGGAGAAGGAGAAGGTGAAGTCTGGAGGGCGAATCAGAAGAAACAGAAGAAGGAGAAGGAGAAGGTGAAGTCTGGAGGGTGAATCAGAAGAAGCAGAAGAAGGAGAAGGAGAAGGTGAAGTCTGGAGGTTGAATCAGAAGAAGCAGAATAAGGAGAAGGAGATGGTGAAGTCTGGAGGGTGAATCAGAAGAAGCAGAATAAGGAGAAGGAGAAGGTGAAGTCTGGAGGTTGAATCAGAAGAAGCAGAAGAAGGAGAAGGAGAAGGTGAAGTCTGGAGGGTGAATCAGAAGAGGTAGAAGAAGGAGAAGGAGAAGGTGAAGTCTGGAGGGTGAAGCAGAAGAAGGAGAAGAAGGAGAAGGAGAAGATGAAGTCAGGAGGGTGAATCAGAAGAAGTAGAAGAAGGAGAAGGAGAAGGTGAAGCCAGGAGGGTGAATCAGAAGAAGCAGAAGAAGGAGAAGGAGAAGGTGAAGTCTGGAGGGTGAATCAGAAGAATCAGAAGAAGGAGAAGGAGAAGGTGAAGTCTGGAGGGTGAATCAGAAGAATCAGAAGAAAGAGAAGGAGAAGGTGAAGTTTGGAGGCTGAAGCAGAAGAAACAGAAGAAGGAGAAGGAGAATGTGAAGACTGGAGGGTGAATCAGAAGAAGTAGAAGAAGGAGACGGAGAAGGTGAAGTCTGGAGGGTGAATCAGAAGAAGTAGAAGAAGGAGAAGGAGAAGGTGAAGTCTGGAGGGTGAATCAGAAGAAGCAGAAGAAGGAGAAGGAGAAGGTGAAGTCTGGAGGGTGAATCAGAAGATGCAGAAGAAGGAGAAGGAGAAGATGAAGTCTGGAGGGTGAATCAGAAGAAGTAGAAGAAGGAGAAGGAGAAGGTGAAGTCTGGAGGGTGAATCAGAAGAAGTAGAAGAAGGAGAAGGAGAAGGTGAAGTCTGGAGGGTGAATCAGAAGAAACAGAAGAAGGAGAAGGAGAAGGTGAAGTCTGGAGGGTGAATCAGAAGAAGTAGAAGAAGGAGAAGGAGAAGGTGTAGTCTGGAGGGTGAATCAGAAGAAGTAGACGAAGGAGAAGGAGAAGGTGAAGTCTGGAGGGTGAATCAGAAGAAGCAGAAGAAGGAGAAGGAGAAGATGAAGTCTGGAGGGTGAATCAGAAGAAGTAGAAGAAGGAGAAGGAGAAGGTGAAGTCTGGAGGGTGAATCAGAAGAAGCAGAAGAAGGAGAAGGAGAAGGTGAAGTCTGGAGTGTGAATCAGAAGAAGCAGAAGAAGGAGAAGGAGAAGGTGAAGTCTGGAGGGTGAATCAGAAGAAGCAGAATAAGGAGAAGGAGAAGGTGAAGTCTGGAGGGTGAATCAGAAGAAGCAGAAGAAGGAGAAGGAGAAGGTGAAGTCTGGAGGATGAATCAGAAGAAGTAGAAGAAGGAGAAGGAGAAGGTGAAGTCTGGAGGGTGAATCAGAAGAAGTAGAAGAAGGAGAAGGAGAAGGTGAAGTCTGGAGGGTGAATCAGAAGAAGTAGAAGAAGGAGAAGGAGAGGGTGAAGTCTGGAGGGTGAAGCAGAAGAAGTAGAAGAAGGAGAAGGAGAAGGTGAAGTCAGGAGGGTGAATCAGAAGAAGTAGAAGAAGGAGAAGGAGAAGGTGAAGTCAGGAGGGTGAATCAGAAGAAGCAGAAGAAGGAGAAGGAGAAGGTGAAGACTGGAGGGTGAATCAGAAGAATCAGAAGAAGGAGAAGGAGAAGGTGAAGTCTGGAGGGAGAATCAGAAGAAGCAGAAGAAAGAGAAGGAGAAGGTGAAGTCTGGAGGGTGAATTAGAAGAAGTAGAAGAAGGAGAAGGAGAAGGTGAAGTCTGGAGGGTGAATCAGAAGAAGCAGAAGAAGGAGAAGGAGAAGGTGAAGTCTGGAGGGTGAATCAGAAGAAGCAGAAGAAGGAGAAGGAGAAGGTGAAGTCTGGAGGATGAATCAGAAGAAGTAGAAGAAGGAGAAGGAGAAGGTGAAGTCTGGAGGGTGAATCAGAAGAAGTAGAAGAAGGAGAAGGAGAAGGTGAAGTCTGGAGGGTGAATCAGAAGAAGCAGAAGAAGGAGAAGGAGAAGGTGAAGTCTGGAGGATGAATCAGAAGAAGTAGAAGAAGGAGAAGGAGAAGGTGAAGTCTGGAGGGTGAAGCAGAAGAAGTAGAAGAAGGAGAAGGAGAAGGTGAAGTCAGGAGGGTGAATCAGAAGAAGCAGAAGAAGGAGAAGGAGAAGGTGAAGTCTGGAGGGTGAATCAGAAGAATCAGAAGAAGGAGAAGGAGAAGGTGAAGTCTGGAGGGAGAATCAGAAGAAGCAGAAGAAAGAGAAGGAGAAGGTGAAGTCTGGAGGGTGAATTAGAAGAAGTAGAAGAAGGAGAAGGAGAAGGTGAAGTCTGGAGGGTGAATCAGAAGAAGCAGAAGAAGGAGAAGGAGAAGGTGAAGTCTGGAGGGTGAATCAGAAGAAGCAGAAGAAGGAGAAGGAAAAGGTGAAGTCTGGAGGGTGAATCAGAAGAAGCAGAAGAAGGAGAAGGAGAAGGTGAAGTCTGGAGGATGAATCAGAAGAAGGAGAAGAAGGAGAAGGAGAAGATGAAGTCTGGAGGGTGAATCAGAAGAAGTAGAAGAAGGAGAAGGAGAAGGTGAAGTCTGGAGGCTGAATCAGAAGAAGTAGAAGAAGGAGAAGGAGAAGGTGAAGTCTGGAGGGTGAATCAGAAGAAACAGAAGAAGGAGAAGGAGAAGGTGAAGTCTGGAGGGTGAATCAGAAGAAGTAGAAGAAGGAGAAGGAGAAGGTGTAGGCTGGAGGGTGAATAAGAAGAAGTAGACGAAGGAGAAGGAGAAGGTGAAGTCTGGAGGGTGAATCAGAAGAAGCAGAAGAAGGAGAAGGAGAAGGTGAAGTCTGGAGGGTGAATCAGAAGAAGTAGAAGAAGGAGAAGGAGAAGATGAAGTCTGGAGGGTGAATCAGAAGAAACAGAAGAAGGAGAAGGAGAAGGTGAAGTCTGGAGGGTGAATCAGAAGAAGTAGAAGAAGGAGAAGGAGAAAGTGTAGTCTGGAGGGTGAATCAGAAAAGGTAGACGAAGGAGAAGGAGAAGGTGAAGTCTGGAGGGTGAATCAGAAGAAGCAGAAGAAGGAGAAGGAGAAGGTGAAGTCTGGAGGGTGAATCAGAAGAAGTAGAAGAAGGAGAAGGAGAAGGTGAAGTCTGGAGGGTGAATCAGAAGAAGCAGAAGAAGGAGAAGGAGAAGGTGAAGTCTGGAGGGTGAATCAGAAGAAGCAGAAGAAGGAGAAGGAGAAGGAACAGTCTGGAGGGTGAATCAGAAGAAGCAGAATAAGGAGAAGGAGAAGGTGAAGTCTGGAGGGTGAATCAGAAGAAGCAGAAGAAGGAGAAGGAGAAGGTGAAGTCTGGAGGGTGAATCAGAAGAAGTAGAAGAAGGAGAAGGAGAAGATGAAGTCTGGAGGGTGAATCAGAAGAAACAGAAGAAGGAGAAGGAGAAGGTGAAGTCTGGAGGGTGAATCAGAAGAAGTAGAAGAAGGAGAAGGAGAAAGTGTAGTCTGGAGGGTGAATCAGAAAAGGTAGACGAAGGAGAAGGAGAAGGTGAAGTCTGGAGGGTGAATCAGAAGAAGCAGAAGAAGGAGAAGGAGAAGGTGAAGTCTGGAGGGTGAATCAGAAGAAGTAGAAGAAGGAGAAGGAGAAGGTGAAGTCTGGAGGGTGAATCAGAAGAAGCAGAAGAAGGAGAAGGAGAAGGTGAAGTCTGGAGGGTGAATCAGAAGAAGCAGAAGAAGGAGAAGGAGAAGGAACAGTCTGGAGGGTGAATCAGAAGAAGCAGAATAAGGAGAAGGAGAAGGTGAAGTCTGGAGGGTGAATCAGAAGAAGCAGAAGAAGGAGAAGGAGAAGGTGAAGTCTGGAGGGTGAATCAGAAGAAGTAGAAGAAGGAGAAGGAGAAGGTGAAGTCTGGAGGGTGAATCAGAAGAAGTATAAGAAGGAGAAGGAGAAGGTGAAGTCTGGAGGGTGAATCAGAAGAAGTAGAAGAAGGAGAAGGAGAAGGTGAAGTCTGGAGGGTGAAGCAGAAGAAGTAGATGAAGGAGAAGGAGAAGGTGAAGTCAGGAGGGTGAATCAGAAGAAGTAGAAGAAGGAGAAGGAGAAGGTGAGGTCTGGAGGGTGAATCAGAAGAAGCAGAAGAAGGAGAAGGAGAAGGTGAAGTCTGGAGGGTGAATCAGAAGAATCAGAAGAAGGAGAAGGAGAAGGTGAAGTCTGGAGGGTGAATCAGAAGAAGCAGAAGAAAGAGAAGGAGAAGGTGAAGTCTGGAGGGTGAAGCAGAAGAAACAGAAGAAGGAGAAGGAGAAGGTGAAGACTGGAGGGTGAATCAGAAGAAGTAGAAGAAGGAGAAGGAGAAGGTGAATTCTGGAGGGTGAATCAGAAGAAGTAGAAGAAGGAGAAGGAGAAGGTGAAGTCTGGAGGGTGAATCAGAAGAAGCAGAAGAAGGAGAAGGAGAAGGTGAAGTCTGGAGGGTGAATCAGAAGAAGGAGAAGAAGGAGAAGGAGAAGATGATGTCTGGAGGCTGAATCAGAAGAAGTAGAAGAAGGAGAAGGAGAAGGTGAAGTCTGGAGGCTGAATCAGAAGAAGTAGAAGAAGGAGAAGGAGAAGGTGAAGTCTGGAGGGTGAATCAGAAGAAACAGAAGAAGGAGAAGGAGAAGGTGAAGTCTGGAGGGTGAATCAGAAGAAGTAGAAGAAGGAGAAGGAGAAGGTGTAGTCTGGAGGGTCAATCAGAAGAAGTAGACGAAGGAGAAGGAGAAGGTGAAGTCTGGAGGGTGAATCAGAAGAAGCAGAAGAAGGAGAAGGAGAAGGTGAAGTCTGGAGGGTGAATCAGAAGAAGTAGAAGAAGGAGAAGGAGAAGGTGAAGTCTGGAGGGTGAATCAGAAGAAGCAGAAGAAGGAGAAGGAGAAGGTGAAGTCTGGAGGGTGAATCAGAAGAAGCAGAAGAAGGAGAAGGAGAAGGTGAAGTCTGGAGGGTGAAACAGAAGAAGCAGAATAAGGAGAAGGAGAAGGTGAAGTCTGGAGGGTGAATCAGAAGAAGCAGAAGAAGGAGAAGGAGAAGGTGAAGTCTGTAGGGTGAATCAGAAGAAGTAGAAGAAGGAGAAGGAGAAGGTGAAGTCTGGAGGGTGAATCAGAAGAAGTAGAAGAAGGAGAAGGAGAAGGTGAAGTCTGGAGGGTGAAGCAGAAGAAGTAGAAGAAGGAGAAGGAGAAGGTGAAGTCAGGAGGGTGAATCAGAAGAAGTAGAAGAAGGAGAAGGAGAAGGTGAAGTCAGGAGGGTGAATCAGAAGAAGCAGAAGAAGGAGAAGGAGAAGGTGAAATCTGGAGGGTGAATCAGAAGAATCAGAAGAAGGAGAAGGAGAAGGTGAAGTCTGGAGGGTGAATCAGAAGAAGCAGAAGAAAGAGAAGGAGAAGGTGAAGTCTGGAGGGTGAATCAGAAGAAGTAGAAGAAGGAGAAGGAGAAGGTGAAGTCTGGAGGGTGAATCAGAAGAAGCAGAAGAATGAGAAGGAGAAGATGATGTCTGGAGGGTGAATCAGAAGAAGCAGAAGAAGGAGAAGGAGAAGGTGAAGTCTGGAGGGTGAATCAGAAGAAGCAGAAGAAGGAGAAGGAGAAGGTGAAGTCTGTAGGGTGAATCAGAAGAAGTAGAAGAAGGAGAAGGAGAAGGTGAAGTCTGGAGGGTGAAGCAGAAGAAGTAGAAGAAGGAGAAGGAGAAGGTGAAGTCAGGAGGGTGAATCAGAAGAAGTAGAAGAAGGAGAAGTAGAAGGTGAAGTCAGGAGGGTGAATCAGAAGAAGCAGAAGAAGGAGAAGGAGAAGGTGAAGTCTGGAGGGCGAATCAGAAGAAACAGAAGAAGGAGAAGGAGAAGGTGAAGTCTGGAGGGTGAATCAGAAGAAGCAGAAGAAGGAGAAGGAGAAGGTGAAGTCTGGAGGTTGAATCAGAAGAAGCAGAATAAGGAGAAGGAGATGGTGAAGTCTGGAGGGTGAATCAGAAGAAGCAGAATAAGGAGAAGGAGAAGGTGAAGTCTGGAGGTTGAATCAGAAGAAGCAGAAGAAGGAGAAGGAGAAGGTGAAGTCTGGAGGGTGAATCAGAAGAGGTAGAAGAAGGAGAAGGAGAAGGTGAAGTCTGGAGGGTGAAGCAGAAGAAGGAGAAGAAGGAGAAGGAGAAGATGAAGTCAGGAGGGTGAATCAGAAGAAGTAGAAGAAGGAGAAGGAGAAGGTGAAGCCAGGAGGGTGAATCAGAAGAAGCAGAAGAAGGAGAAGGAGAAGGTGAAGTCTGGAGGGTGAATCAGAAGAATCAGAAGAAGGAGAAGGAGAAGGTGAAGTCTGGAGGGTGAATCAGAAGAATCAGAAGAAAGAGAAGGAGAAGGTGAAGTTTGGAGGCTGAAGCAGAAGAAACAGAAGAAGGAGAAGGAGAATGTGAAGACTGGAGGGTGAATCAGAAGAAGTAGAAGAAGGAGACGGAGAAGGTGAAGTCTGGAGGGTGAATCAGAAGAAGTAGAAGAAGGAGAAGGAGAAGGTGAAGTCTGGAGGGTGAATCAGAAGAAGCAGAAGAAGGAGAAGGAGAAGGTGAAGTCTGGAGGGTGAATCAGAAGATGCAGAAGAAGGAGAAGGAGAAGATGAAGTCTGGAGGGTGAATCAGAAGAAGTAGAAGAAGGAGAAGGAGAAGGTGAAGTCTGGAGGGTGAATCAGAAGAAGTAGAAGAAGGAGAAGGAGAAGGTGAAGTCTGGAGGGTGAATCAGAAGAAACAGAAGAAGGAGAAGGAGAAGGTGAAGTCTGGAGGGTGAATCAGAAGAAGTAGAAGAAGGAGAAGGAGAAGGTGTAGTCTGGAGGGTGAATCAGAAGAAGTAGACGAAGGAGAAGGAGAAGGTGAAGTCTGGAGGGTGAATCAGAAGAAGCAGAAGAAGGAGAAGGAGAAGATGAAGTCTGGAGGGTGAATCAGAAGAAGTAGAAGAAGGAGAAGGAGAAGGTGAAGTCTGGAGGGTGAATCAGAAGAAGCAGAAGAAGGAGAAGGAGAAGGTGAAGTCTGGAGTGTGAATCAGAAGAAGCAGAAGAAGGAGAAGGAGAAGGTGAAGTCTGGAGGGTGAATCAGAAGAAGCAGAATAAGGAGAAGGAGAAGGTGAAGTCTGGAGGGTGAATCAGAAGAAGCAGAAGAAGGAGAAGGAGAAGGTGAAGTCTGGAGGATGAATCAGAAGAAGTAGAAGAAGGAGAAGGAGAAGGTGAAGTCTGGAGGGTGAATCAGAAGAAGTAGAAGAAGGAGAAGGAGAAGGTGAAGTCTGGAGGGTGAATCAGAAGAAGTAGAAGAAGGAGAAGGAGAGGGTGAAGTCTGGAGGGTGAAGCAGAAGAAGTAGAAGAAGGAGAAGGAGAAGGTGAAGTCAGGAGGGTGAATCAGAAGAAGTAGAAGAAGGAGAAGGAGAAGGTGAAGTCAGGAGGGTGAATCAGAAGAAGCAGAAGAAGGAGAAGGAGAAGGTGAAGACTGGAGGGTGAATCAGAAGAATCAGAAGAAGGAGAAGGAGAAGGTGAAGTCTGGAGGGAGAATCAGAAGAAGCAGAAGAAAGAGAAGGAGAAGGTGAAGTCTGGAGGGTGAATTAGAAGAAGTAGAAGAAGGAGAAGGAGAAGGTGAAGTCTGGAGGGTGAATCAGAAGAAGCAGAAGAAGGAGAAGGAGAAGGTGAAGTCTGGAGGGTGAATCAGAAGAAGCAGAAGAAGGAGAAGGAGAAGGTGAAGTCTGGAGGATGAATCAGAAGAAGTAGAAGAAGGAGAAGGAGAAGGTGAAGTCTGGAGGGTGAATCAGAAGAAGTAGAAGAAGGAGAAGGAGAAGGTGAAGTCTGGAGGGTGAATCAGAAGAAGCAGAAGAAGGAGAAGGAGAAGGTGAAGTCTGGAGGATGAATCAGAAGAAGTAGAAGAAGGAGAAGGAGAAGGTGAAGTCTGGAGGGTGAAGCAGAAGAAGTAGAAGAAGGAGAAGGAGAAGGTGAAGTCAGGAGGGTGAATCAGAAGAAGCAGAAGAAGGAGAAGGAGAAGGTGAAGTCTGGAGGGTGAATCAGAAGAATCAGAAGAAGGAGAAGGAGAAGGTGAAGTCTGGAGGGAGAATCAGAAGAAGCAGAAGAAAGAGAAGGAGAAGGTGAAGTCTGGAGGGTGAATTAGAAGAAGTAGAAGAAGGAGAAGGAGAAGGTGAAGTCTGGAGGGTGAATCAGAAGAAGCAGAAGAAGGAGAAGGAGAAGGTGAAGTCTGGAGGGTGAATCAGAAGAAGCAGAAGAAGGAGAAGGAAAAGGTGAAGTCTGGAGGGTGAATCAGAAGAAGCAGAAGAAGGAGAAGGAGAAGGTGAAGTCTGGAGGATGAATCAGAAGAAGGAGAAGAAGGAGAAGGAGAAGATGAAGTCTGGAGGGTGAATCAGAAGAAGTAGAAGAAGGAGAAGGAGAAGGTGAAGTCTGGAGGCTGAATCAGAAGAAGTAGAAGAAGGAGAAGGAGAAGGTGAAGTCTGGAGGGTGAATCAGAAGAAACAGAAGAAGGAGAAGGAGAAGGTGAAGTCTGGAGGGTGAATCAGAAGAAGTAGAAGAAGGAGAAGGAGAAGGTGTAGGCTGGAGGGTGAATAAGAAGAAGTAGACGAAGGAGAAGGAGAAGGTGAAGTCTGGAGGGTGAATCAGAAGAAGCAGAAGAAGGAGAAGGAGAAGGTGAAGTCTGGAGGGTGAATCAGAAGAAGTAGAAGAAGGAGAAGGAGAAGGTGAAGTCTGGAGGGTGAATCAGAAGAAGCAGAAGAAGGAGAAGGAGAAGGTGAAGTCTGGAGGGTGAATCAGAAGAAGCAGAAGAAGGAGAAGGAGAAGGTGAAGTCTGGAGGGTGAAACAGAAGAAGCAGAATAAGGAGAAGGAGAAGGTGAAGTCTGGAGGGTGAATCAGAAAAAGCAGAAGAAGGAGAAGGAGAAGGTGAAGTCTGTAGGGTGAATCAGAAGAAGTAGAAGAAGGAGAAGGAGAAGGTGAAGTCTGGAGGGTGAATCAGAAGAAGTAGAAGAAGGAGAAGGAGAAGGTGAAGTCTGGAGGGTGAAGCAGAAGAAGTAGAAGAAGGAGAAGGAGAAGGTGAAGTCAGGAGGGTGAATCAGAAGAAGTAGAAGAAGGAGAAGGAGAAGGTGAAGTCAGGAGGGTGAATCAGAAGAAGCAGAAGAAGGAGAAGGAGAAGGTGAAGTCTGGAGGGTGAATCAGAAGAATCAGAAGAAGGAGAAGGAGAAGGTGAAGTCTGGAGGGTGAATCAGAATAAGCAGAAGAAAGAGAAGGAGAAGGTGAAGTTTGGAGGGTGAAGCAGAAGAAACAGAAAAAGGAGAAGGAGAAGGTGAAGACTGGAGGGTGAATCAGAAGAAGTAGAAGAAGGAGAAGGAGAAGGTGAAGTCTGGAGGGTGAATCAGAAGAAGTAGAAGAAGGAGAAGGAGAAGTTGAAGTCTGGAGGGTGTATCAGAAGAAGCAGAAGAAGGAGAAGGAGAAGGTGAAGTCTGGAGGGTGAATCAGAAGAAGCAGAAGAAGGAGAAGGAGAAGATGAAGTCTGGAGGGTGAATCAGAAGAAGTAGAAGAAGGAGAAGGAGAAGGTGAAGTCTGGAGGGTGAATCAGAAGAAGTAGAAGAAGGAGAAGGAGAAGATGAAGTCTGGAGGGTGAATCAGAAGAAACAGAAGAAGGAGAAGGAGAAGGTGAAGTCTGGAGGGTGAATCAGAAGAAGTAGAAGAAGGAGAAGGAGAAGGTGTAGTCTGGAGGGTGAATCAGAAAAGGTAGACGAAGGAGAAGGAGAAGGTGAAGTCTGGAGGGTGAATCAGAAGAAGCAGAAGAAGGAGAAGGAGAAGGTGAAGTCTGGAGGGTGAATCAGAAGAAGTAGAAGAAGGAGAAGGAGAAGGTGAAGTCTGGAGGGTGAATCAGAAGAAGCAGAAGAAGGAGAAGGAGAAGGTGAAGTCTGGAGGGTGAATCAGAAGAAGCAGAAGAAGGAGAAGGAGAAGGAACAGTCTGGAGGGTGAATCAGAAGAAGCAGAATAAGGAGAAGGAGAAGGTGAAGTCTGGAGGGTGAATCAGAAGAAGCAGAAGAAGGAGAAGGAGAAGGTGAAGTCTGGAGGGTGAATCAGAAGAAGTAGAAGAAGGAGAAGGAGAAGGTGAAGTCTGAAGGGTGAATCAGAAGAAGTATAAGAAGGAGAAGGAGAAGGTGAAGTCTGGAGGGTGAATCAGAAGAAGTAGAAGAAGGAGAAGGAGAAGGTGAAGTCTGGAGGGTGAAGCAGAAGAAGTAGATGAAGGAGAAGGAGAAGGTGAAGTCAGGAGGGTGAATCAGAAGAAGTAGAAGAAGGAGAAGGAGAAGGTGAGGTCTGGAGGGTGAATCAGAAGAAGCAGAAGAAGGAGAAGGAGAAGGTGAAGTCTGGAGGGTGAATCAGAAGAATCAGAAGAAGGAGAAGGAGAAGGTGAAGTCTGGAGGGTGAATCAGAAGAAGCAGAAGAAAGAGAAGGAGAAGGTGAAGTCTGGAGGGTGAAGCAGAAGAAACAGAAGAAGGAGAAGGAGAAGGTGAAGACTGGAGGGTGAATCAGAAGAAGTAGAAGAAGGAGAAGGAGAAGGTGAATTCTGGAGGGTGAATCAGAAGAAGTAGAAGAAGGAGAAGGAGAAGGTGAAGTCTGGAGGGTGAATCAGAAGAAGCAGAAGAAGGAGAAGGAGAAGGTGAAGTCTGGAGGGTGAATCAGAAGAAGGAGAAGAAGGAGAAGGAGAAGATGATGTCTGGAGGCTGAATCAGAAGAAGTAGAAGAAGGAGAAGGAGAAGGTGAAGTCTGGAGGCTGAATCAGAAGAAGTAGAAGAAGGAGAAGGAGAAGGTGAAGTCTGGAGGGTGAATCAGAAGAAACAGAAGAAGGAGAAGGAGAAGGTGAAGTCTGGAGGGTGAATCAGAAGAAGTAGAAGAAGGAGAAGGAGAATGTGTAGTCTGGAGGGTCAATCAGAAGAAGTAGACGAAGGAGAAGGAGAAGGTGAAGTCTGGAGGGTGAATCAGAAGAAGCAGAAGAAGGAGAAGGAGAAGGTGAAGTCTGGAGGGTGAATCAGAAGAAGTAGAAGAAGGAGAAGGAGAAGGTGAAGTCTGGAGGGTGAATCAGAAGAAGCAGAAGAAGGAGAAGGAGAAGGTGAAGTCTGGAGGGTGAATCAGAAGAAGCAGAAGAAGGAGAAGGAGAAGGTGAAGTCTGGAGGGTGAAACAGAAGAAGCAGAATAAGGAGAAGGAGAAGGTGACGTCTGGAGGGTGAATCAGAAGAAGCAGAAGAAGGAGAAGGAGAAGGTGAAGTCTGTAGGGTGAATCAGAAGAAGTAGAAGAAGGAGAAGGAGAAGGTGAAGTCTGGAGGGTGAATCAGAAGAAGTAGAAGAAGGAGAAGGAGAAGGTGAAGTCTGGAGGGTGAAGCAGAAGAAGTAGAAGAAGGAGAAGGAGAAGGTGAAGTCAGGAGGGTGAATCAGAAGAAGTAGAAGAAGGAGAAGGAGAAGGTGAAGTCAGGAGGGTGAATCAGAAGAAGCAGAAGAAGGAGAAGGAGAAGGTGAAATCTGGAGGGTGAATCAGAAGAATCAGAAGAAGGAGAAGGAGAAGGTGAAGTCTGGAGGGTGAATCAGAAGAAGCAGAAGAAAGAGAAGGAGAAGGTGAAGTCTGGAGGGTGAATCAGAAGAAGTAGAAGAAGGAGAAGGAGAAGGTGAAGTCTGGAGGGTGAATCAGAAGAAGCAGAAGAATGAGAAGGAGAAGATGATGTCTGGAGGGTGAATCAGAAGAAGCAGAAGAAGGAGAAGGAGAAGGTGAAGTCTGGAGGGTGAATCAGAAGAAGCAGAAGAAGGAGAAGGAGAAGGTGAAGTCTGGAGGGTGAATCAGAAGAAGTAGAAGAAGGAGAAGGAGAAGGTGAAGTCTGGAGGGTGAAGCAGAAGAAGTAGAAGAAGGAGAAGGAGAAGGTGAAGTCAGGAGGGTGAATCAGAAGAAGTAGAAGAAGGAGAAGTAGAAGGTGAAGTCAGGAGGGTGAATCAGAAGAAGCAGAAGAAGGAGAAGGAGAAGGTGAAGTCTGGAGGGCGAATCAGAAGAAACAGAAGAAGGAGAAGGAGAAGGTGAAGTCTGGAGGGTGAATCAGAAGAAGCAGAAGAAGGAGAAGGAGAAGGTGAAGTCTGGAGGTTGAATCAGAAGAAGCAGAATAAGGAGAAGGAGAAGGTGAAGTCTGGAGGGTGAATCAGAAGAAGCAGAATAAGGAGAAGGAGAAGGTGAAGTCTGGAGGTTGAATCAGAAGAAGCAGAAGAAGGAGAAGGAGAAGGTGAAGTCTGGAGGGTGAATCAGAAGAGGTAGAAGAAGGAGAAGGAGAAGGTGAAGTCTGGAGGGTGAAGCAGAAGAAGGAGAAGAAGGAGAAGGAGAAGGTGAAGTCAGGAGGGTGAATCAGAAGAAGTAGAAGAAGGAGAAGGAGAAGGTGAAGCCAGGAGGGTGAATCAGAAGAAGCAGAAGAAGGAGAAGGAGAAGGTGAAGTCTGGAGGGTGAATCAGAAGAATCAGAAGAAGGAGAAGGAGAAGGTGAAGTCTGGAGGGTGAATCAGAAGAATCAGAAGAAAGAGAAGGAGAAGGTGAAGTTTGGAGGCTGAAGCAGAAGAAACAGAAGAAGGAGAAGGAGAATGTGAAGACTGGAGGGTGAATCAGAAGAAGTAGAAGAAGGAGACGGAGAAGGTGAAGTCTGGAGGGTGAATCAGAAGAAGTAGAAGAAGGAAAAGGAGAAGGTGAAGTCTGGAGGGTGAATCAGAAGAAGCAGAAGAAGGAGAAGGAGAAGGTGAAGTCTGGAGGGTGAATCAGAAGATGCAGAAGAAGGAGAAGGAGAAGATGAAGTCTGGAGGGTGAATCAGAAGAAGTAGAAGAAGGAGAAGGAGAAGGTGAAGTCTGGAGGGTGAATCAGAAGAAGTAGAAGAAGGAGAAGGAGAAGGTGAAGTCTGGAGGGTGAATCAGAAGAAACAGAAGAAGGAGAAGGAGAAGGTGAAGTCTGGAGGGTGAATCAGAAGAAGTAGAAGAAGGAGAAGGAGAAGGTGTAGTCTGGAGGGTGAATCAGAAGAAGTAGACGAAGGAGAAGGAGAAGGTGAAGTCTGGAGGGTGAATCAGAAGAAGCAGAAGAAGGAGAAGGAGAAGATGAAGTCTGGAGGGTGAATCAGAAGAAGTAGAAGAAGGAGAAGGAGAAGGTGAAGTCTGGAGGGTGAATCAGAAGAAGCAGAAGAAGGAGAAGGAGAAGGTGAAGTCTGGAGTGTGAATCAGAAGAAGCAGAAGAAGGAGAAGGAGAAGGTGAAGTCTGGAGGGTGAATCAGAAGAAGCAGAATAAGGAGAAGGAGAAGGTGAAGTCTGGATGGTGAATCAGAAGAAGCAGAAGAAGGAGAAGGAGAAGGTGAAGTCTGGAGGATGAATCAGAAGAAGTAGAAGAAGGAGAAGGAGAAGGTGAAGTCTGGAGGGTGAATCAGAAGAAGTAGAAGAAGGAGAAGGAGAAGGTGAAGTCTGGAGGGTGAATCAGAAGAAGTAGAAGAAGGAGAAGGAGAGGGTGAAGTCTGGAGGGTGAAGCAGAAGAAGTAGAAGAAGGAGAAGGAGAAGGTGAAGTCAGGAGGGTGAATCAGAAGAAGTAGAAGAAGGAGAAGGAGAAGGTGAAGTCAGGAGGGTGAATCAGAAGAAGCAGAAGAAGGAGAAGGAGAAGGTGAAGACTGGAGGGTGAATCAGAAGAATCAGAAGAAGGAGAAGGAGAAGGTGAAGTCTGGAGGGAGAATCAGAAGAAGCAGAAGAAAGAGAAGGAGAAGGTGAAGTCTGGAGGGTGAATTAGAAGAAGTAGAAGAAGGAGAAGGAGAAGGTGAAGTCTGGAGGGTGAATCAGAAGAAGCAGAAGAAGGAGAAGGAGAAGGTGAAGTCTGGAGGGTGAATCAGAAGAAGCAGAAGAAGGAGAAGGAGAAGGTGAAGTCTGGAGAATGAATCAGAAGAAGTAGAAGAAGGAGAAGGAGAAGGTGAAGTCTGGAGGGTGAATCAGAAGAAGTAGAAGAAGGAGAAGGAGAAGGTGAAGTCTGGAGGGTGAAGCAGAAGAAGTAGAAGAAGGAGAAGGAGAAGGTGAAGTCAGGAGGGTGAATCAGAAGAAGTAGAAGAAGGAGAAGGAGAAGGTGAAGTCAGGAGGGTGAATCAGAAGAAGCAGAAGAAGGAGAAGGAGAAGGTGAAGTCTGGAGGGTGAATCAGAAGAATCAGAAGAAGGAGAAGGAGAAGGTGAAGTCTGGAGGGAGAATCAGAAGAAGCAGAAGAAAGAGAAGGAGAAGGTGAAGTCTGGAGGGTGAATTAGAAGAAGTAGAAGAAGGAGAAGGAGAAGGTGAAGTCTGGAGGGTGAATCAGAAGAAGCAGAAGAAGGAGAAGGAGAAGGTGAAGTCTGGAGGGTGAATCAGAAGAAGCAGAAGAAGGAGAAGGAAAAGGTGAAGTCTGGAGGGTGAATCAGAAGAAGCAGAAGAAGGAGAAGGAGAAGGTGAAGTCTGGAGGGTGAATCAGAAGAAGGAGAAGAAGGAGAAGGAGAAGATAAAGTCTGGAGGGTGAATCAGAAGAAGTAGAAGAAGGAGAAGGAGAAGGTGAAGTCTGGAGGCTGAATCAGAAGAAGTAGAAGAAGGAGAAGGAGAAGGTGAAGTCTGGAGGGTGAATCAGAAGAAACAGAAAAAGGAGAAGGAGAAGGTGAAGTCTGGAGGGTGAATCAGAAGAAGTAGAAGAAGGAGAAGGAGAAGGTGTAGGCTGGAGGGTGAATAAGAAGAAGTAGACGAAGGAGAAGGAGAAGGTGAAGTCTGGAGGGTGAATCAGAAGAAGCAGAAGAAGGAGAAGGAGAAGGTGAAGTCTGGAGGGTGAATCAGAAGAAGTAGAAGAAGGAGAAGGAGAAGGTGAAGTCTGGAGGGTGAATCAGAAGAAGCAGAAGAAGGAGAAGGAGAAGGTGAAGTCTGGAGGGTGAATCAGAAGAAGCAGAAGAAGGAGAAGGAGAAGGTGAAGTCTGGAGGGTGAAACAGAAGAAGCAGAATAAGGAGAAGGAGAAGGTGAAGTCTGGAGGGTGAATCAGAAAAAGCAGAAGAAGGAGAAGGAGAAGGTGAAGTCTGTAGGGTGAATCAGAAGAAGTAGAAGAAGGAGAAGGAGAAGGTGAAGTCTGGAGGGTGAATCAGAAGAAGTAGAAGAAGGAGAAGGAGAAGGTGAAGTCTGGAGGGTGAAGCAGAAGAAGTAGAAGAAGGAGAAGGAGAAGGTGAAGTCAGGAGGGTGAATCAGAAGAAGTGGAAGAAGGAGAAGGAGAAGGTGAAGTCTGGAGGGTGAATCAGAAGAAGCAGAAGAAGGAGAAGGAGAAGGTGAAGTCTGGAGGGTGAATCAGAAGAAGCAGAAGAAGGAGAAGGAGAAGGTGAAGTCTGGAGGGTGAATCAGAAGAAGCAGAATAAGGAGAAGGAGAAGTTGAAGTCTGGAGGGTGAATCAGAAGAAGCAGAAGAAGGAGAAGGAGAAGGTGAAGTCTGGAGGGTGAATCAGAAGAAGTAGAAGAAGGAGAAGGAGAAGTTGAAGTCTGGAGGGTGAAGCAGAAGAAGTAGAAGAAGGAGAAGGAGAAGGTGAAGTCAGGAGGGTGAATCAGAAGAAGTAGAAGAAGGAGAAGGAGAAGGTGAAGTCAGGAGGGTGAATCAGAAGAAGCAGAAGAAGGAGAAGGAGAAGGTGAAGTCTGGAGGGCGAATCAGAAGAAACAGAAGAAGGAGAAGGAGAAGGTGAAGTCTGGAGGGTGAATCAGAAGAAGCAGAAGAAGGAGAAGGAGAAGGTGAAGTCTGGAGGTTGAATCAGAAGAAGCAGAATAAGGAGAAAGAGAAGGTGAAGTCTGGAGGGTGAATCAGAAGAAGCAGAATAAGGAGAAGGAGAAGGTGAAGTCTGGAGGTTGAATCAGGAGAAGCAGAAGAAGGAGAAGGAGAAGGTGAAGTCTGGAGGGTGAATCAGAAGAGGTAGAAGAAGGAGAAGGAGAAGGTGAAGTCTGGAGGGTGAAGCAGAAGAAGGAGAAGAAGGAGAAGGAGAAGGTGAAGTCAGGAGGGTGAATCAGAAGAAGTAGAAGAAGGAGAAGGAGAAGGTGAAGCGAGGAGGGTGAATCAGAAGAAGCAGAAGAAGGAGAAGGAGAAGGTGAAGTCTGGAGGGTGAATCAGAAGAATCAGAAGAAGGAGAAGGAGAAGGTGAAGTCTGGAGGGTGAATCAGAAGAATCAGAAGAAAGAGAAGGAGAAGGTGAAGTTTGGAGGCTGAAGCAGAAGAAACAGAAGAAGGAGAAGGAGAATGTGAAGACTGGAGGGTGAATCAGAAGAAGTAGAAGAAGCAGACGGAGAAGGTGAAGTCTGGAGGGTGAATCAGAAGAAGTAGAAGAAGGAGAAGGAGAAGGTGAAGTCTGGAGGGTGAATCAGAAGAAGCAGAAGAAGGAGAAGGAGAATGTGAAGTCTGGAGGGTGAATCAGAAGATGCAGAAGAAGGAGAAGGAGAAGATGAAGTCTGGAGGGTGAATCAGAAGAAGTAGAAGAAGGAGAAGGAGAAGGTGAAGTCTGGAGGGTGAATCAGAAGAAGTAGAAGAAGGAGAAGGAGAAGGTGAAGTCTGGAGGGTGAATCAGAAGAAACAGAAGAAGGAGAAGGAGAAGGTGAAGTCTGGAGGGTGAATCAGAAGAAGTAGAAGAAGGAGAAGGAGAAGGTGTAGTCTGGAGGGTGAATCAGAAGAAGTAGACGAAGGAGAAGGAGAAGGTGAAGTCTGGAGGGTGAATCAGAAGAAGCAGAAGAAGGAGAAGGAGAAGATGAAGTCTGGAGGGTGAATCAGAAGAAGTAGAAGAAGGAGAAGGAGAAGGTGAAGTCTGGAGGGTGAATCAGAAGAAGCAGAAGAAGGAGAAGGAGAAGGTGAAGTCTGGAGTGTGAATCAGAAGAAGCAGAAGAAGGAGAAGGAGAAGGTGAAGTCTGGAGGGTGAATCAGAAGAAGCAGAATAAGGAGAAGGAGAAGGTGAAGTCTGGAGGGTGAATCAGAAGAAGCAGAAGAAGGAGAAGGAGAAGGTGAAGTCTGGAGGATGAATCAGAAGAAGTAGAAGAAGGAGAAGGAGAAGGTGAAGTCTGGAGGGTGAATCAGAAGAAGCAGAATAAGGAGAAGGAGAAGATGAAGTCTGGATGGTGAATCAGAAGAAGCAGAAGAAGGAGAAGGAGAAGGTGAAGTCTGGAGGATTAATCAGAAGAAGTAGAAGAAGGAGAAGGAGAAGGTGAAGTCTGGAGGATGAATCAGAAGAAGTAGAAGAAGGAGAAGGAGAAGGTGAAGTCAGGAGGGTGAATCAGAAGAAGCAGAAGAAGGAGAAGGAGAAGGTGAAGACTGGAGGGTGAATCAGAAGAATCAGAAGAAGGAGAAGGAGAAGGTGAAGTCTGGAGGGAGAATCAGAAGAAGCAGAAGAAAGAGAAGGAGAAGGTGAAGTCTGGAGGGTGAATTAGAAGAAGTAGAAGAAGGAGAAGGAGAAGGTGAAGTCTGGAGGGTGAATCAGAAGAAGCAGAAGAAGGAGAAGGAGAAGGTGAAGTCTGGAGGGTGAATCAGAAGAAGCAGAAGAAGGAGAAGGAGAAGGTGAAGTCTGGAGGATGAATCAGAAGAAGTAGAAGAAGGAGAAGGAGAAGGTGAAGTCTGGAGGGTGAATCAGAAGAAGTAGAAGAAGGAGAAGGAGAAGGTGAAGTCTGGAGGGTGAAGCAGAAGAAGTAGAAGAAGGAGAAGGAGAAGGTGAAGTCAGGAGGGTGAATCAGAAGAAGTAGAAGAAGGAGAAGGAGAAGGTGAAGTCAGGAGGGTGAATCAGAAGAAGCAGAAGAAGGAGAAGGAGAAGGTGAAGTCTGGAGGGTGAATCAGAAGAATCAGAAGAAGGAGAAGGAGAAGGTGAAGTCTGGAGGGAGAATCAGAAGAAGCAGAAGAAAGAGAAGGAGAAGGTGAAGTCTGGAGGGTGAATTAGAAGAAGTAGAAGAAGGAGAAGGAGAAGGTGAAGTCTGGAGGGTGAATCAGAAGAAGCAGAAGAAGGAGAAGGAGAAGGTGAAGTCTGGAGGGTGAATCAGAAGAAGCAGAAGAAGGAGAAGGAAAAGGTGAAGTCTGGAGGGTGAATCAGAAGAAGCAGAAGAAGGAGCAGGAGAAGGTGAAGTCTGGAGGGTGAATCAGAAGAAGGAGAAGAAGGAGAAGGAGAAGATGAAGTCTGGAGGGTGAATCAGAAGAAGTAGAAGAAGGAGAAGGAGAAGGTGAAGTCTGGAGGCTGAATCAGAAGAAGTAGAAGAAGGAGAAGGAGAAGGTGAAGTCTGGAGGGTGAATCAGAAGAAACAGAAGAAGGAGAAGGAGAAGGTGAAGTCTGGAGGGTGAATCAGAAGAAGTAGAAGAAGGAGAAGGAGAAGGTGTAGGCTGGAGGGTGAATAAGAAGAAGTAGACGAAGGAGAAGGAGAAGGTGAAGTCTGGAGGGTGAATCAGAAGAAGCAGAAGAAGGAGAAGGAGAAGGTGAAGTCTGGAGGGTGAATCAGAAGAAGTAGAAGAAGGAGAAGGAGAAGGTGAAGTCTGGAGGGTGAATCAGAAGAAGCAGAAGAAGGAGAAGGAGAAGGTGAAGTCTGGAGGGTGAATCAGAAGAAGCAGAAGAAGGAGAAGGAGAAGGTGAAGTCTGGAGGGTGAAACAGAAGAAGCAGAATAAGGAGAAGGAGAAGGTGAAGTCTGGAGGGTGAATCAGAAAAAGCAGAAGAAGGAGAAGGAGAAGGTGAAGTCTGTAGGGTGAATCAGAAGAAGTAGAAGAAGGAGAAGGAGAAGGTGAAGTCTGGAGGGTGAATCAGAAGAAGTAGAAGAAGGAGAAGGAGAAGGTGAAGTCTGGAGGGTGAAGCAGAAGAAGTAGAAGAAGGAGAAGGAGAAGGTGAAGTCAGGAGGGTGAATCAGAAGAAGTGGAAGAAGGAGAAGGAGAAGGTGAAGTCTGGAGGGTGAATCAGAAGAAGCAGAAGAAGGAGAAGGAGAAGGTGAAGTCTGGAGGGTGAATCAGAAGAAGCAGAAGAAGGAGAAGGAGAAGGTGAAGTCTGGAGGGTGAATCAGAAGAAGCAGAATAAGGAGAAGGAGAAGTTGAAGTCTGGAGGGTGAATCAGAAGAAACAGAAGAAGGAGAAGGAGAAGGTGAAGTCTGGAGGGTGAATCAGAAGAAGTAGAAGAAGGAGAAGGAGAAGGTGAAGTCTGGAGGGTGAAGCAGAAGAAGTAGAAGAAGGAGAAGGAGAAGGTGAAGTCAGGAGGGTGAATCAGAAGAAGTAGAAGAAGGAGAAGGAGAAGGTGAAGTCAGGAGGGTGAATCAGAAGAAGCAGAAGAAGGAGAAGGAGAAGGTGAAGTCTGGAGGGCGAATCAGAAGAAACAGAAGAAGGAGAAGGAGAAGGTGAAGTCTGGAGGGTGAATCAGAAGAAGCAGAAGAAGGAGAAGGAGAAGGTGAAGTCTGGAGGTTGAATCAGAAGAAGCAGAATAAGGAGAAGGAGAAGGTGAAGTCTGGAGGGTGAATCAGAAGAAGCAGAATAAGGAGAAGGAGAAGGTGAAGTCTGGAGGTTGAATCAGAAGAAGCAGAAGAAGGAGAAGGAGAAGGTGAAGTCTGGAGGGTGAATCAGAAGAGGTAGAAGAAGGAGAAGGAGAAGGTGAAGTCTGGAGGGTGAATCAGAAGAAGTAGAAGAAGGAGAAGGAGAAGGTGAAGTCAGGAGGGTGAATCAGAAGAAGTGGAAGAAGGAGAAGGAGAAGGTGAAGTCTGGAGGGTGAATCAGAAGAAGCAGAAGAAGGAGAAGGAGAAGGTGAAGTCTGGAGGGTGAATCAGAAGAAGCAGAAGAAGGAGAAGGAGAAGGTGAAGTCTGGAGGGTGAATCAGAAGAAGCAGAATAAGGAGAAGGAGAAGTTGAAGTCTGGAGGGTGAATCAGAAGAAACAGAAGAAGGAGAAGGAGAAGGTGAAGTCTGGAGGGTGAATCAGAAGAAGTAGAAGAAGGAGAAGGAGAAGGTGAAGTCTGGAGGGTGAAGCAGAAGAAGTAGAAGAAGGAGAAGGAGAAGGTGAAGTCAGGAGGGTGAATCAGAAGAAGTAGAAGAAGGAGAAGGAGAAGGTGAAGTCAGGAGGGTGAATCAGAAGAAGCAGAAGAAGGAGAAGGAGAAGGTGAAGTCTGGAGGGCGAATCAGAAGAAACAGAAGAAGGAGAAGGAGAAGGTGAAGTCTGGAGGGTGAATCAGAAGAAGCAGAAGAAGGAGAAGGAGAAGGTGAAGTCTGGAGGTTGAATCAGAAGAAGCAGAATAAGGAGAAGGAGAAGGTGAAGTCTGGAGGGTGAATCAGAAGAAGCAGAATAAGGAGAAGGAGAAGGTGAAGTCTGGAGGTTGAATCAGAAGAAGCAGAAGAAGGAGAAGGAGAAGGTGAAGTCTGGAGGGTGAATCAGAAGAGGTAGAAGAAGGAGAAGGAGAAGGTGAAGTCTGGAGGGTGAAGCAGAAGAAGGAGAAGAAGGAGAAGGAGAAGGTGAAGTCAGGAGGGTGAATCAGAAGAAGTAGAAGAAGGAGAAGGAGAAGGTGAAGCGAGGAGGGTGAATCAGAAGAAGCAGAAGAAGGAGAAGGAGAAGGTGAAGTCTGGAGGGTGAATCAGAAGAATCAGAAGAAGGAGAAGGAGAAGGTGAAGTCTGGAGGGTGAATCAGAAGAATCAGAAGAAAGAGAAGGAGAAGGTGAAGTTTGGAGGCTGAAGCAGAAGAAACAGAAGAAGGAGAAGGAGAATGTGAAGACTGGAGGGTGAATCAGAAGAAGTAGAAGAAGCAGACGGAGAAGGTGAAGTCTGGAGGGTGAATCAGAAGAAGTAGAAGAAGGAGAAGGAGAAGGTGAAGTCTGGAGGGTGAATCAGAAGAAGCAGAAGAAGGAGAAGGAGAATGTGAAGTCTGGAGGGTGAATCAGAAGATGCAGAAGAAGGAGAAGGAGAAGATGAAGTCTGGAGGGTGAATCAGAAGAAGTAGAAGAAGGAGAAGGAGAAGGTGAAGTCTGGAGGGTGAATCAGAAGAAGTAGAAGAAGGAGAAGGAGAAGGTGAAGTCTGGAGGGTGAATCAGAAGAAACAGAAGAAGGAGAAGGAGAAGGTGAAGTCTGGAGGGTGAATCAGAAGAAGTAGAAGAAGGAGAAGGAGAAGGTGTAGTCTGGAGGGTGAATCAGAAGAAGTAGACGAAGGAGAAGGAGAAGGTGAAGTCTGGAGGGTGAATCAGAAGAAGCAGAAGAAGGAGAAGGAGAAGATGAAGTCTGGAGGGTGAATCAGAAGAAGTAGAAGAAGGAGAAGGAGAAGGTGAAGTCTGGAGGGTGAATCAGAAGAAGCAGAAGAAGGAGAAGGAGAAGGTGAAGTCTGGAGTGTGAATCAGAAGAAGCAGAAGAAGGAGAAGGAGAAGGTGAAGTCTGGAGGGTGAATCAGAAGAAGCAGAATAAGGAGAAGGAGAAGGTGAAGTCTGGAGGGTGAATCAGTAGAAGCAGAAGAAGGAGAAGGAGAAGGTGAAGTCTGGAGGATGAATCAGAAGAAGTAGAAGAAGGAGAAGGAGAAGGTTAAGTCTGGAGGGTGAATCAGAAGAAGTAGAAGAAGGAGAAGGAGAAGGTGAAGTCTGGAGGGTGAATCAGAAGAAGTAGAAGAAGGAGAAGGAGAAGGTGAAGTCTGGAGGGTGAAGCAGAAGAAGTAGAAGAAGGAGAAGGAGAAGGTGAAGTCAGGAGGGTGAATCAGAAGAAGTAGAAGAAGGAGAAGGAGAAGGTGAAGTCAGGAGGGTGAATCAGAAGAAGCAGAAGAAGGAGAAGGAGAAGGTGAAGACTGGAGGGTGAATCAGAAGAATCAGAAGAAGGAGAAGGAGAAGGTGAAGTCTGGAGGGTGAAGCAGAAGAAGTAGAAGAAGGAGAAGGAGAAGGTGAAGTCAGGAGGGTGAATCAGAAGAAGTAGAAGAAGGAGAAGGAGAAGGTGAAGTCAGGAGGGTGAATCAGAAGAAGCAGAAGAAGCAGAAGGAGAAGGTGAAGTCTGGAGGGTGAATCAGAAGAATCAGAAGAAGGAGAAGGAGAAGGTGAAGTCTGGAGGGAGAATCAGAAGAAGCAGAAGAAAGAGAAGGAGAAGGTGAAGTCTGGAGGGTGAATTAGAAGAAGTAGAAGAAGGAGAAGGAGAAGGTGAAGTCTGGAGGGTGAATCAGAAGAAGCAGAAGAAGGAGAAGGAGAAGGTGAAGTCTGGAGGGTGAATCAGAAGAAGCAGAAGAAGGAGAAGGAAAAGGTGAAGTCTGGAGGGTGAATCAGAAGAAGCAGAAGAAGGAGAAGGAGAAGGTGAAGTCTGGAGGCTGAATCAGAAGAAGTAGAAGAAGGAGAAGGAGAAGGTGAAGTCTGGAGGGTGAATCAGAAGAAACAGAAGAAGGAGAAGGAGAAGGTGAAGTCTGGAGGGTGAATCAGAAGAAGTAGAAGAAGGAGAAGGAGAAGGTGTAGGCTGGAGGGTGAATAAGAAGAAGTAGACGAAGGAGAAGGAGAAGGTGAAGTCTGGAGGGTGAATCAGAAGAAGCAGAAGAAGGAGAAGGAGAAGGTGAAGTCTGGAGGGTGAATCAGAAGAAGTAGAAGAAGGAGAAGGAGAAGGTGAAGTCTGGAGGGTGAATCAGAAGAAGCAGAAGAAGGAGAAGGAGAAGGTGAAGTCTGGAGGGTGAATCAGAAGAAGCAGAAGAAGGAGAAGGAGAAGGTGAAGTCTGGAGGGTGAAACAGAAGAAGCAGAATAAGGAGAAGGAGAAGGTGAAGTCTGGAGGGTGAATCAGAAGAAGCAGAAGAAGGAGAAGGAGAAGGTGAAGTCTGTAGGGTGAATCAGAAGAAGTAGAAGAAGGAGAAGGAGAAGGTGAAGTCTGGAGGGTGAATCAGAAGAAGTAGAAGAAGGAGAAGGAGAAGGTGAAGTCTGGAGGGTGAAGCAGAAGAGGTAGAAGAAGGAGAAGGAGAAGGTGAAGTCAGGAGGGTGAATCAGAAGAAGTAGAAGAAGGAGAAGGAGAAGGTGAAGTCAGGAGGGTGAATCAGAAGAAGCAGAAGAAGGAGAAGGAGAAGGTGAAATCTGGAGGGTGAATCAGAAGAATCAGAAGAAGGAGAAGGAGAAGGTGAAGTCTGGAGGGTGAATCAGAAGAAGCAGAAGAAAGAGAAGGAGAAGGTGAAGTCTGGAGGGTGAATCAGAAGAAGTAGAAGAAGGAGAAGGAGAAGGTGAAGTCTGGAGGGTGAATCAGAAGAAGCAGAAGAAGGAGAAGGAGAAGGTGATGTCTGGAGGGTGAATCAGAAGAAGCAGAAGAAGGAGAAGGAGAAGGTGAAGTCTGGAGGGTGAATCAGAAGAAGCAGAAGAAGGAGAAGGAGAAGGTGAAGTCTGGAGGGTGAATCAGAAGAAGCAGAATAAGGAGAAGGAGAAGGTGAAGTCTGGAGGGTGAATCAGAAGAAGCAGAAGAAGGAGAAGGAGAAGGTGAAGTCTGGAGGGTGAATCAGAAGAAGTAGAAGAAGGAGAAGGAGAAGGTGAAGTCTGGAGGGTGAATCAGAAGAAGTAGAAGAAGGAGAAGGAGAAGGTGAAGTCTGGAGGGTGAATCAGAAGAAGCAGAAGAAGGAGAAGGAGAAGGTGAAGTCTGGAGGGTGAATCAGAAGAAGCAGAAGAAGGAGAAGGAGAAGGTGAAGTCTGGAGGGTGAAACAGAAGAAGCAGAATAAGGAGAAGGAGAAGGTGAAGTCTGGAGGGTGAATCAGAAGAAGCAGAAGAAGGAGAAGGAGAAGGTGAAGTCTGTAGGGTGAATCAGAAGAAGTAGAAGAAGGAGAAGGAGAAGGTGAAGTCTGGAGGGTGAATCAGAAGAAGTAGAAGAAGGAGAAGGAGAAGGTGAAGTCTGGAGGGTGAAGCAGAAGAGGTAGAAGAAGGAGAAGGAGAAGGTGAAGTCAGGAGGGTGAATCAGAAGAAGTAGAAGAAGGAGAAGGAGAAGGTGAAGTCAGGAGGGTGAATCAGAAGAAGCAGAAGAAGGAGAAGGAGAAGGTGAAATCTGGAGGGTGAATCAGAAGAATCAGAAGAAGGAGAAGGAGAAGGTGAAGTCTGGAGGGTGAATCAGAAGAAGCAGAAGAAAGAGAAGGAGAAGGTGAAGTCTGGAGGGTGAATCAGAAGAAGTAGAAGAAGGAGAAGGAGAAGGTGAAGTCTGGAGGGTGAATCAGAAGAAGCAGAAGAAGGAGAAGGAGAAGGTGATGTCTGGAGGGTGAATCAGAAGAAGCAGAAGAAGGAGAAGGAGAAGGTGAAGTCTGGAGGGTGAATCAGAAGAAGCAGAAGAAGGAGAAGGAGAAGGTGAAGTCTGGAGGGTGAATCAGAAGAAGCAGAATAAGGAGAAGGAGAAGGTGAAGTCTGGAGGGTGAATCAGAAGAAGCAGAAGAAGGAGAAGGAGAAGGTGAAGTCTGGAGGGTGAATCAGAAGAAGTAGAAGAAGGAGAAGGAGAAGGTGAAGTCTGGAGGGTGAAGCAGAAGAAGTAGAAGAAGGAGAAGGAGAAGGTGAAGTCAGGAGGGTGAATCAGAAGAAGTAGAAGAAGGAGAAGGAGAAGGTGAAGTCAGGAGGGTGAATCAGAAGAAGCAGAAGAAGGAGAAGGAGAAGGTGAAGTCTGGAGGGCGAATCAGAAGACACAGAAGAAGGAGAAGGAGAAGGTGAAGTCTGGAGGTTGAATCAGAAGAAGCAGAAGAAGGAGAAGGAGAAGGTGAAGTCTGGAGGTTGAATCAGAAGAAGCAGAATAAGGAGAAGGAGAAGGTGAAGTCTGGAGGGTGAATCAGAAGAAGCAGAATAAGGAGAAGGAGAAGGTGAAGTCTGGAGGGTGAATCAGAAGAAGCAGAAGAAGGAGAAGGAGAAGGTGAAGTCTGGAGGGTGAATCAGAAGAGGTAGAAGAAGGAGAAGGAGAAGGTGAAGTCTGGAGGGTGAAGCAGAAGAAGGAGAAGAAGGAGAAGGAGAAGGTGAAGTCAGGAGGGTGAATCAGAAGAAGTAGAAGAAGGAGAAGGAGAAGGTGAAGCCAGGAGGGTGAATCAGAAGAAGCAGAAGAAGGAGAAGGAGAAGGTGAAGTCTGGAGGGTGAATCAGAAGAATCAGAAGAAGGAGAAGGAGAAGGTGAATTCTGGAGGGTGAATCAGAAGAATCAGAAGAAAGAGAAGGAGAAGGTGAAGTTTGGAGGCTGAAGCAGAAGAAACAGAAGAAGGAGAAGGAGAATGTGAAGACTGGAGGGTGAATCAGAAGAAGTAGAAGAAGGAGAAGGAGAAGGTGAAGTCTGGAGGGTGAATCAGAAGAAGTAGAAGAAGGAGAAGGAGAAGGTGAAGTCTGGAGGGTGAATCAGAAGAAGCAGAAGAAGGAGAAGGAGAAGGTGAAGTCTGGAGGGTGAATCAGAAGATGCAGAAGAAGGAGAAGGAGAAGATGAAGTCTGGAGGGTGAATCAGAAGAAGTAGAAGAAGGAGAAGGAGAAGGTGAAGTCTGGAGGGTGAATCAGAAGAAGTAGAAGAAGGAGAAGGAGAAGGTGCAGTCTGGAGGGTGAATCAGAAGAAACAGAAGAAGGAGAAGGAGAGGTGAAGTCTGGAGGGTGAATCAGAAGAAGTAGAAGAAGGAGAAGGAGAAGGTGTAGTCTGGAGGGTGAATCAGAAGAAGTAGACGAAGGAGAAGGAGAAGGTGAAGTCTGGAGGGTGAATCAGAAGAAGCAGAAGAAGGAGAAGGAGAAGATGAAGTCTGGAGGGTGAATCAGAAGAAGTAGAAGAAGGAGAAGGAGAAGGTGAAGTCTGGAGGGTGAATCAGAAGAACCAGAAGAAGGAGAAGGAGAAGGTGAAGTCTGGAGGGTGAATCAGAAGAAGCAGAAGAAGGAGAAGGAGAAGGTGAAGTCTGGAGGGTGAATCAGAAGAAGCAGAATAAGGAGACGGAGAAGGTGAAGTCTGGAGGGTGAATCAGAAGAAGCAGAAGAAGGAGAAGGAGAAGGTGAAGTCTGGAGGATGAATCAGAAGAAGTAGAAGAAGGAGAAGGAGAAGGTGAAGTCTGGAGGGTGAATCAGAAGAAGTAGAAGAAGGAGAAGGAGAAGGTGAAGTCTGGAGGGTGAATCAGAAGAAGCAGAATAAGGAGAAGGAGAAGGTGAAGTCTGGAGGGTGAATCAGAAGAAGCAGAAGAAGGAGAAGGAGAAGGTGAAGTCTGGAGGGTGAATCAGAAGAAGTAGAAGAAGGAGAAGGAGAAGGTGAAGTCTGGAGGGTGAAGAAGAAGAAGTAGAAGAAGGAGAAGGAGAAGGTGAAGTCAGGAGGGTGAATCAGAAGAAGCAGAAGAAGGAGAAGGAGAAGGTGAAGTCTGGAGGGTGAATCAGAAGAATCAGAAGAAGGAGAAGGAGAAGATGAAGTCTGGAGGGTGAATCAGAAGAAGCAGAAGAAAGAGAAGGAGAAGGTGAAGTCTGGAGGGTGAAGCAGAAGAAACAGAAGAAGGAGAAGGAGTAGGTGCAGACTGGAGGGTGAATCAGAAGAAGTAGAAGAAGGAGAAGGAGAAGGTGAAGTCTGGAGGGTGAATCAGACGAAGTAGAAGAAGGAGAAGAAGGAGAAGGAGAAGGTGAAGTCAGGAGGGTGAATCAGAAGAAGTAGAAGAAGGAGAAGGAGAAGGTGAAGTCAGGAGGGTGAATCAGAAGAAGCAGAAGAAGCAGAAGGAGAAGGTGAAGTCTGGAGGGTGAATCAGAAGAATCAGAAGAAGGAGAAGGAGAAGGTGAAGTCTGGAGGGAGAATCAGAAGAAGCAGAAGAAAGAGAAGGAGAAGGTGAAGTCTGGAGGGTGAATTAGAAGAAGTAGAAGAAGGAGAAGGAGAAGGTGAAGTCTGGAGGGTGAATCAGAAGAAGCAGAAGAAGGAGAAGGAGAAGGTGAAGTCTGGAGGGTGAATCAGAAGAAGCAGAAGAAGGAGAAGGAAAAGGTGAAGTCTGGAGGGTGAATCAGAAGAAGCAGAAGAAGGAGAAGGAGAAGGTGAAGTCTGGAGGCTGAATCAGAAGAAGTAGAAGAAGGAGAAGGAGAAGGTGAAGTCTGGAGGGTGAATCAGAAGAAACAGAAGAAGGAGAAGGAGAAGGTGAAGTCTGGAGGGTGAATCAGAAGAAGTAGAAGAAGGAGAAGGAGAAGGTGTAGGCTGGAGGGTGAATAAGAAGAAGTAGACGAAGGAGAAGGAGAAGGTGAAGTCTGGAGGGTGAATCAGAAGAAGCAGAAGAAGGAGAAGGAGAAGGTGAAGTCTGGAGGGTGAATCAGAAGAAGTAGAAGAAGGAGAAGGAGAAGGTGAAGTCTGGAGGGTGAATCAGAAGAAGCAGAAGAAGGAGAAGGAGAAGGTGAAGTCTGGAGGGTGAATCAGAAGAAGCAGAAGAAGGAGAAGGAGAAGGTGAAGTCTGGAGGGTGAAACAGAAGAAGCAGAATAAGGAGAAGGAGAAGGTGAAGTCTGGAGGGTGAATCAGAAGAAGCAGAAGAAGGAGAAGGAGAAGGTGAAGTCTGTAGGGTGAATCAGAAGAAGTAGAAGAAGGAGAAGGAGAAGGTGAAGTCTGGAGGGTGAATCAGAAGAAGTAGAAGAAGGAGAAGGAGAAGGTGAAGTCTGGAGGGTGAAGCAGAAGAGGTAGAAGAAGGAGAAGGAGAAGGTGAAGTCAGGAGGGTGAATCAGAAGAAGTAGAAGAAGGAGAAGGAGAAGGTGAAGTCAGGAGGGTGAATCAGAAGAAGCAGAAGAAGGAGAAGGAGAAGGTGAAATCTGGAGGGTGAATCAGAAGAATCAGAAGAAGGAGAAGGAGAAGGTGAAGTCTGGAGGGTGAATCAGAAGAAGCAGAAGAAAGAGAAGGAGAAGGTGAAGTCTGGAGGGTGAATCAGAAGAAGTAGAAGAAGGAGAAGGAGAAGGTGAAGTCTGGAGGGTGAATCAGAAGAAGCAGAAGAAGGAGAAGGAGAAGGTGATGTCTGGAGGGTGTATCAGAAGAAGCAGAAGAAGGAGAAGGAGAAGGTGAAGTCTGGAGGGTGAATCAGAAGAAGCAGAAGAAGGAGAAGGAGAAGGTGAAGTCTGGAGGGTGAATCAGAAGAAGCAGAATAAGGAGAAGGAGAAGGTGAAGTCTGGAGGGTGAATCAGAAGAAGCAGAAGAAGGAGAAGGAGAAGGTGAAGTCTGGAGGGTGAATCAGAAGAAGTAGAAGAAGGAGAAGGAGAAGGTGAAGTCTGGAGGGTGAAGCAGAAGAAGTAGAAGAAGGAGAAGGAGAAGGTGAAGTCAGGAGGGTGAATCAGAAGAAGTAGAAGAAGGAGAAGGAGAAGGTGAAGTCAGGAGGGTGAATCAGAAGAAGCAGAAGAAGGAGAAGGAGAAGGTGAAGTCTGGAGGGCGAATCAGAAGACACAGAAGAAGGAGAAGGAGAAGGTGAAGTCTGGAGGTTGAATCAGAAGAAGCAGAAGAAGGAGAAGGAGAAGGTGAAGTCTGGAGGTTGAATCAGAAGAAGCAGAATAAGGAGAAGGAGAAGGTGAAGTCTGGAGGGTGAATCAGAAGAAGCAGAATAAGGAGAAGGAGAAGGTGAAGTCTGGAGGGTGAATCAGAAGAAGCAGAAGAAGGAGAACGAGAAGGTGAAGTCTGGAGGGTGAATCAGAAGAGGTAGAAGAAGGAGAAGGAGAAGGTGAAGTCTGGAGGGTGAAGCAGAAGAAGGAGAAGAAGGAGAAGGAGAAGGTGAAGTCAGGAGGGTGAATCAGAAGAAGTAGAAGAAGGAGAAGGAGAAGGTGAAGCCAGGAGGGTGAATCAGAAGAAGCAGAAGAAGGAGAAGGAGAAGGTGAAGTCTGGAGGGTGAATCAGAAGAATCAGAAGAAGGAGAAGGAGAAGGTGAATTCTGGAGGGTGAATCAGAAGAATCAGAAGAAAGAGAAGGAGAAGGTGAAGTTTGGAGGCTGAAGCAGAAGAAACAGAAGAAGGAGAAGGAGAATGTGAAGACTGGAGGGTGAATCAGAAGAAGTAGAAGAAGGAGAAGGAGAAGGTGAAGTCTGGAGGGTGAATCAGAAGAAGTAGAAGAAGGAGAAGGAGAAGGTGAAGTCTGGAGGGTGAATCAGAAGAAGCAGAAGAAGGAGAAGGAGAAGGTGAAGTCTGGAGGGTGAATCAGAAGATGCAGAAGAAGGAGAAGGAGAAGATGAAGTCTGGAGGGTGAATCAGAAGAAGTAGAAGAAGGAGAAGGAGAAGGTGAAGTCTGGAGGGTGAATCAGAAGAAGTAGAAGAAGGAGAAGGAGAAGGTGCAGTCTGGAGGGTGAATCAGAAGAAACAGAAGAAGGAGAAGGAGAGGTGAAGTCTGGAGGGTGAATCAGAAGAAGTAGAAGAAGGAGAAGGAGAAGGTGTAGTCTGGAGGGTGAATCAGAAGAAGTAGACGAAGGAGAAGGAGAAGGTGAAGTCTGGAGGGTGAATCAGAAGAAGCAGAAGAAGGAGAAGGAGAAGATGAAGTCTGGAGGGTGAATCAGAAGAAGTAGAAGAAGGAGAAGGAGAAGGTGAAGTCTGGAGGGTGAATCAGAAGAACCAGAAGAAGGAGAAGGAGAAGGTGAAGTCTGGAGGGTGAATCAGAAGAAGCAGAAGAAGGAGAAGGAGAAGGTGAAGTCTGGAGGGTGAATCAGAAGAAGCAGAATAAGGAGACGGAGAAGGTGAAGTCTGGAGGGTGAATCAGAAGAAGCAGAAGAAGGAGAAGGAGAAGGTGAAGTCTGGAGGATGAATCAGAAGAAGTAGAAGAAGGAGAAGGAGAAGGTGAAGTCTGGAGGGTGAATCAGAAGAAGTAGAAGAAGGAGAAGGAGAAGGTGAAGTCTGGAGGGTGAATCAGAAGAAGCAGAATAAGGAGAAGGAGAAGGTGAAGTCTGGAGGGTGAATCAGAAGAAGCAGAAGAAGGAGAAGGAGAAGGTGAAGTCTGGAGGGTGAATCAGAAGAAGTAGAAGAAGGAGAAGGAGAAGGTGAAGTCTGGAGGGTGAAGAAGAAGAAGTAGAAGAAGGAGAAGGAGAAGGTGAAGTCAGGAGGGTGAATCAGAAGAAGCAGAAGAAGGAGAAGGAGAAGGTGAAGTCTGGAGGGTGAATCAGAAGAATCAGAAGAAGGAGAAGGAGAAGATGAAGTCTGGAGGGTGAATCAGAAGAAGCAGAAGAAAGAGAAGGAGAAGGTGAAGTCTGGAGGGTGAAGCAGAAGAAACAGAAGAAGGAGAAGGAGTAGGTGCAGACTGGAGGGTGAATCAGAAGAAGTAGAAGAAGGAGAAGGAGAAGGAGAAGTCTGGAGGGTGAATCAGACGAAGTAGAAGAAGGAGAAGGAGAAGGTGAAGTCTGGATGGTGAATCAGAAGAAGTAGAAGAACGAGAAGGAGAAGGTGAAGTCTGGAGGGTGAATCAGAAGAAGCAGAAGAAGGAGAAGGAGAAGATGAAGTCTGGAGGGTGAATCAGAAGAAGTAGAAGAAGGAGAAGGAGAAGGTGAGGTCTGGAGGGTGAATCAGAAGAAGCAGAAGAAGGAGAAGGAGAAGGTGAAGTCTGGAGGGTGAATCAGAAGAAGCAGAAGAAGGAGAAGGAGAAGGTGAAGTCTGGAGGGTGAATCAGAAGAAGCAGAAGAAGGAGAAGGAAAAGGTGAAGTCAGGAGCGTGAATCAGAAGAAGCAGAAGAAGGAGAAGGAGAAGGTGAAGTTAGGAGGGTGAATCAGAAGAAGCAGAAGAAGGAGAAGGAGCAGGTGAAGTCAGGGGGGTGAAGCAGAAGAAGTAGAAGAAGGAGAAGGAGAAGGTGAAGTCAGGACGGTGAAGCAGAAGAAGCAGAAGAAGGAGAAGGAGAAGGTGAAGTCTGGAGGGTCAAGCAGAAGAAGCAGAAGAAGGAGAAGGAGAGGGTGAAGTCTGGAGGGTGAATCAGAAGAAGTAGAAGAAGGAGAAGGAGAAGGTGAAGTCAGGAGAGTGAAGCAGAAGAAGCAGAAGAAGGAGAAGGAGAAGGTGAAGTCTGGAGGGCGAAGCAGAAGAAGCAGAAGAAGGAGAAGGAGAAGGTGAAGTCTGGAGGGTGAAGCAGAAGAAGCAGAAGAAGGAGAAGGAGTAGGTGAAGTCTGGAGGGTGAATCAGAAGAAGTAGAAGAAGGAGAAGGATAAGGTGAAGTCAGGAGGGTGAAGCAGAAGAAGCAGAAGAAGGAGAAGGAGAAGGTGAAGTCTGGAGGGTGAAGCAGAAGAAGCAGAAGAAGGAGAAGGAGAAGGTGAAGTCTGGAGGGTGAAGCAGAAGAAGCAGAAGAAGGAGAAGGAGAAGGTGAAGTCAGGAGGGTGGATCAGAAGAAGTAGAAGAAGGAGAAGGAGAAGGTGAAGTCTGGAGGGTGAATCAGAAGAAGCAGAAGAAGGAGAAGGAGAAGGTGAAGTCTGGAGGGCGCAGCAGAAGAAGCAGAAGAAGGAGAAAGAGAAGGTGAAGTCTGGAGGGTGAAGCAGAAGAAGCAGAAGAAGGAGAAGGAGAGGGTGAAGTCTGGAGGGTGAATCAGAAGAAGTAGAAGAAGGAGAAGGAGAAGGTGAAGTCAGGAGAGTGAAGCAGAAGAAGCAGAAGAAGGAGAAGGAGAAGGTGAAGTCTGGAGGGCGAAGCAGAAGAAGCAGAAGAAGGAGAAGGAGAAGGTGAAGTCTGGAGGGTGAAGCAGAAGAAGCAGAAGAAGGAGAAGGAGTAGGTGAAGTCTGGAGGGTGAATCAGAAGAGGTAGAAGAAGGAGAAGGAGAAGGTGAAGTCAGGAGGGTGAAGCAGAAGAACAGAAGAAGGGGAAGGAGAAGGTGAAGTCTGGAGGGTGAAGCAGAAGAAGCAGAAGAAGGAGAAGGAGAAGGTGAAGTCTGGAGGGTGAATCAGAAGAAGCAGAAGAAGGAGAAGGAGAAGGTGAAGTCTGGAGGGTGTATCAGAAGAAGCAGAAGAAGGAGAAGGAGAAGGTGAAGTCAGGAGGGTGAATCAGAAGAAGCAGAAGAAGGAGAAGGAGAAGGTGAATTTAGGAGGGTGAATCAGAAGAAGCAGAAGAAGGAGAAGGAGCAGGTGAAGTCAGGGGGGTGTAGCAGAAGAAGTAGAAGAAGGAGAAGGAGAAGGTGAAGTCAGGACGGTGAAGCAGAAGAAGCAGAAGAAGGAGAAGGAGAAGGTGAAGCCTGGAGGGCGCAGCAGAAGAAGCAGAAGAAGGAGAAGGAGAAGGTGAAGTCTGGAGTGTGAAGCAGAATAAGCAGAAGAAGGAGAAGGAGAAGGTGAAGTCTGGAGGGCGCAGCAGAAGAAGCAGAAGAAGGAGAATGAGAAGGTGAAGTCTGGAGGGTGAATCAGAAGAAGCAGAAGAAGGAGAAGGAGAAGGTGAATTTAGGAGTGTGAATCAGAAGAAGCAGAAGAAGGAGAAGGAGCAGGTGAAGTCAGGGGGGTGTAGCAGAAGAAGTAGAAGAAGGAGAAGGAGAAGGTGAAGTCAGGACGGTGAAGCAGAAGAAGCAGAAGAAGGAGAAGGAGAAGGTGAAGCCTGGAGGGCGCAGCAGAAGAAGCAGAAGAAGGAGAAGGAGAAGGTGAAGTCTGGAGTGTGAAGCAGAAGAAGCAGAAGAAGGAGAAGGAGAAAGTGAAGTCTGGAGGGCGCAGCAGAAGAAGCAGAAGAAGGAGAATGAGAAGGTGAAGTCTGGAGGGTGAATCAGAAGAAGCAGAAGAAGGAGAAGGAGAAGGTGAAGTCTGGAGGGTGAATCAGAAGAAGTAGAAGAAGGAGAAGGAGAAGGTGAAGTCTGGAGGGTGAAGCAGAAGAAGTAGAAGAAGGAGAAGGAGAAGGTGAAGTCAGGAGGGTGAATCAGAAGAAGTAGAAGAAGGAGAAGGAGAAGGTGAAGTCAGGAGGGTGAATCAGAAGAAGCAGAAGAAGGAGAAGGAGAAGGTGAAGTCTGGAGGGTGAATCAGAAGAATCAGAAGAAGGAGAAGGAGAAGGTGAAGTCTGGAGGGTGAATCAGAAGAAGCAGAAGAAAGAGAAGGAGAAGGTGAAGTCTGGAGGGTGAAGCAGAAGAAACAGAAGAAGGAGAAGGAGAAGGTGAAGACTGGAGGGTGAATCAGAAGAAGTAGAAGAAGGAGAAGGAGAAGGTGAAGTCTGGAGGGTGAATCAGAAGAAGTAGAAGAAGGAGAAGGAGAAGTTGAAGTCTGGAGGGTGAATCAGAAGAAGCAGAAGAAGGAGAAGGAGAAGGTGAAGTCTGGAGGGTGAATCAGAAGAAGCAGAAGAAGGAGAAGGAGAAGATGAAGTCTGGAGGGTGAATCAGAAGAAGTAGAAGAAGGAGAAGGAGAAGGTGAAGTCTGGAGGGTGAATCAGAAGAAGTAGAAGAAGGAGAAGGAGAAGATGAAGTCTGGAGGGTGAATCAGAAGAAACAGAAGAAGGAGAAGGAGAAGGTGAAGTCTGGAGGGTGAATCAGAAGAAGCTGAAGAAGGAGAAGGAGAAGGTGAAGTCTGGAGGATGAATCAGAAGAAGTAGAAGAAGGAGAAGGAGAAGGTGAAGTCTGGAGGGTGAATCAGAAGAAGTAGAAGAAGGAGAAGGAGAAGGTGAAGTCTGGAGGGTGAATCAGAAGAAGCAGAATAAGGAGAAGGAGAAGGTGAAGTCTGGAGGGTGAATCAGAAGAAGCAGAAGAAGGAGAAGGAGAAGGTGAAGTCTGGAGGGTGAATCAGAAGAAGTAGAAGAAGGAGAAGGAGAAGGTGAAGTCTGGAGGGTGAAGAAGAAGAAGTAGAAGAAGGAGAAGGAGAAGGTGAAGTCAGGAGGGTGAATCAGAAGAAGCAGAAGAAGGAGAAGGAGAAGGTGAAGTCTGGAGGGTGAATCAGAAGAATCAGAAGAAGGAGAAGGAGAAGATGAAGTCTGGAGGGTGAATCAGAAGAAGCAGAAGAAAGAGAAGGAGAAGGTGAAGTCTGGAGGGTGAAGCAGAAGAAACAGAAGAAGGAGAAGGAGTAGGTGCAGACTGGAGGGTGAATCAGAAGAAGTAGAAGAAGGAGAAGGAGAAGGTGAAGTCTGGAGGGTGAATCAGACGAAGTAGAAGAAGGAGAAGAAGGAGAAGGAGAAGGTGAAGTCAGGAGGGTGAATCAGAAGAAGTAGAAGAAGGAGAAGGAGAAGGTGAAGTCAGGAGGGTGAATCAGAAGAAGCAGAAGAAGCAGAAGGAGAAGGTGAAGTCTGGAGGGTGAATCAGAAGAATCAGAAGAAGGAGAAGGAGAAGGTGAAGTCTGGAGGGAGAATCAGAAGAAGCAGAAGAAAGAGAAGGAGAAGGTGAAGTCTGGAGGGTGAATCAGAAGAAGCAGAAGAAGGAGAAGGAAAAGGTGAAGTCTGGAGGGTGAATCAGAAGAAGCAGAAGAAGGAGAAGGAGAAGGTGAAGTCTGGAGGCTGAATCAGAAGAAGTAGAAGAAGGAGAAGGAGAAGGTGAAGTCTGGAGGGTGAATCAGAAGAAACAGAAGAAGGAGAAGGAGAAGGTGAAGTCTGGAGGGTGAATCAGAAGAAGTAGAAGAAGGAGAAGGAGAAGGTGTAGGCTGGAGGGTGAATAAGAAGAAGTAGACGAAGGAGAAGGAGAAGGTGAAGTCTGGAGGGTGAATCAGAAGAAGCAGAAGAAGGAGAAGGAGAAGGTGAAGTCTGGAGGGTGAATCAGAAGAAGTAGAAGAAGGAGAAGGAGAAGGTGAAGTCTGGAGGGTGAATCAGAAGAAGCAGAAGAAGGAGAAGGAGAAGGTGAAGTCTGGAGGGTGAATCAGAAGAAGCAGAAGAAGGAGAAGGAGAAGGTGAAGTCTGGAGGGTGAAACAGAAGAAGCAGAATAAGGAGAAGGAGAAGGTGAAGTCTGGAGGGTGAATCAGAAGAAGCAGAAGAAGGAGAAGGAGAAGGTGAAGTCTGTAGGGTGAATCAGAAGAAGTAGAAGAAGGAGAAGGAGAAGGTGAAGTCTGGAGGGTGAATCAGAAGAAGTAGAAGAAGGAGAAGGAGAAGGTGAAGTCTGGAGGGTGAAGCAGAAGAGGTAGAAGAAGGAGAAGGAGAAGGTGAAGTCAGGAGGGTGAATCAGAAGAAGTAGAAGAAGGAGAAGGAGAAGGTGAAGTCAGGAGGGTGAATCAGAAGAAGCAGAAGAAGGAGAAGGAGAAGGTGAAATCTGGAGGGTGAATCAGAAGAATCAGAAGAAGGAGAAGGAGAAGGTGAAGTCTGGAGGGTGAATCAGAAGAAGCAGAAGAAAGAGAAGGAGAAGGTGAAGTCTGGAGGGTGAATCAGAAGAAGTAGAAGAAGGAGAAGGAGAAGGTGAAGTCTGGAGGGTGAATCAGAAGAAGCAGAAGAAGGAGAAGGAGAAGGTGATGTCTGGAGGGTGAATCAGAAGAAGCAGAAGAAGGAGAAGGAGAAGGTGAAGTCTGGAGGGTGAATCAGAAGAAGCAGAAGAAGGAGAAGGAGAAGGTGAAGTCTGGAGGGTGAATCAGAAGAAGCAGAATAAGGAGAAGGAGAAGGTGAAGTCTGGAGGGTGAATCAGAAGAAGCAGAAGAAGGAGAAGGAGAAGGTGAAGTCTGGAGGGTGAATCAGAAGAAGTAGAAGAAGGAGAAGGAGAAGGTGAAGTCTGGAGGGTGAAGCAGAAGAAGTAGAAGAAGGAGAAGGAGAAGGTGAAGTCAGGAGGGTGAATCAGAAGAAGTAGAAGAAGGAGAAGGAGAAGGTGAAGTCAGGAGGGTGAATCAGAAGAAGCAGAAGAAGGAGAAGGAGAAGGTGAAGTCTGGAGGGCGAATCAGAAGACACAGAAGAAGGAGAAGGAGAAGGTGAAGTCTGGAGGTTGAATCAGAAGAAGCAGAAGAAGGAGAAGGAGAAGGTGAAGTCTGGAGGTTGAATCAGAAGAAGCAGAATAAGGAGAAGGAGAAGGTGAAGTCTGGAGGGTGAATCAGAAGAAGCAGAATAAGGAGAAGGAGAAGGTGAAGTCTGGAGGGTGAATCAGAAGAAGCAGAAGAAGGAGAAGGAGAAGGTGAAGTCTGGAGGGTGAATCAGAAGAGGTAGAAGAAGGAGAAGGAGAAGGTGAAGTCTGGAGGGTGAAGCAGAAGAAGGAGAAGAAGGAGAAGGAGAAGGTGAAGTCAGGAGGGTAATCAGAAGAAGTAGAAGAAGGAGAAGGAGAAGGTGAAGCCAGGAGGGTGAATCAGAAGAAGCAGAAGAAGGAGAAGGAGAAGGTGAAGTCTGGAGGGTGAATCAGAAGAATCAGAAGAAGGAGAAGGAGAAGGTGAATTCTGGAGGGTGAATCAGAAGAATCAGAAGAAAGAGAAGGAGAAGGTGAAGTTTGGAGGCTGAAGCAGAAGAAACAGAAGAAGGAGAAGGAGAATGTGAAGACTGGAGGGTGAATCAGAAGAAGTAGAAGAAGGAGAAGGAGAAGGTGAAGTCTGGAGGGTGAATCAGAAGAAGTAGAAGAAGGAGAAGGAGAAGGTGAAGTCTGGAGGGTGAATCAGAAGAAGCAGAAGAAGGAGAAGGAGAAGGTGAAGTCTGGAGGGTGAATCAGAAGATGCAGAAGAAGGAGAAGGAGAAGATGAAGTCTGGAGGGTGAATCAGAAGAAGTAGAAGAAGGAGAAGGAGAAGGTGAAGTCTGGAGGGTGAATCAGAAGAAGTAGAAGAAGGAGAAGGATAAGGTGCAGTCTGGAGGGTGAATCAGAAGAAACAGAAGAAGGAGAAGGAGAGGTGAAGTCTGGAGGGTGAATCAGAAGAAGTAGAAGAAGGAGAAGGAGAAGGTGTAGTCTGGAGGGTGAATCAGAAGAAGTAGACGAAGGAGAAGGAGAAGGTGAAGTCTGGAGGGTGAATCAGAAGAAGCAGAAGAAGGAGAAGGAGAAGATGAAGTCTGGAGGGTGAATCAGAAGAAGTAGAAGAAGGAGAAGGAGAAGGTGAAGTCTGGAGGGTGAATCAGAAGAACCAGAAGAAGGAGAAGGAGAAGGTGAAGTCTGGAGGGTGAATCAGAAGAAGCAGAAGAAGGAGAAGGAGAAGGTGAAGTCTGGAGGGTGAATCAGAAGAAGCAGAATAAGGAGACGGAGAAGGTGAAGTCTGGAGGGTGAATCAGAAGAAGCAGAAGAAGGAGAAGGAGAAGGTGAAGTCTGGAGGATGAATCAGAAGAAGTAGAAGAAGGAGAAGGAGAAGGTGAAGTCTGGAGGGTGAATCAGAAGAAGTAGAAGAAGGAGAAGGAGAAGGTGAAGTCTGGAGGGTGAATCAGAAGAAGCAGAATAAGGAGAAGGAGAAGGTGAAGTCTGGAGGGTGAATCAGAAGAAGCAGAAGAAGGAGAAGGAGAAGGTGAAGTCTGGAGGGTGAATCAGAAGAAGTAGAAGAAGGAGAAGGAGAAGGTGAAGTCTGGAGGGTGAAGAAGAAGAAGTAGAAGAAGGAGAAGGAGAAGGTGAAGTCAGGAGGGTGAATCAGAAGAAGCAGAAGAAGGAGAAGGAGAAGGTGAAGTCTGGAGGGTGAATCAGAAGAATCAGAAGAAGGAGAAGGAGAAGATGAAGTCTGGAGGGTGAATCAGAAGAAGCAGAAGAAAGAGAAGGAGAAGGTGAAGTCTGGAGGGTGAAGCAGAAGAATCAGAAGAAGGAGAAGGAGTAGGTGCAGACTGGAGGGTGAATCAGAAGAAGTAGAAGAAGGAGAAGGAGAAGGTGAAGTCTGGAGGGTGAATCAGACGAAGTAGAAGAAGGAGAAGGAGAAGGTGAAGTCTGGATGGTGAATCAGAAGAAGTAGAAGAACGAGAAGGAGAAGGTGAAGTCTGGAGGGTGAATCAGAAGAAGCAGAAGAAGGAGAAGGAGAAGATGAAGTCTGGAGGGTGAATCAGAAGAAGTAGAAGAAGGAGAAGGAGAAGGTGAGGTCTGGAGGGTGAATCAGAAGAAGCAGAAGAAGGAGAAGGAGAAGGTGAAGTCTGGAGGGTGTATCAGAAGAAGCAGAAGAAGGAGAAGGAGAAGGTGAAGTCTGGAGGGTGAATCAGAAGAAGCAGAAGAAGGAGAAGGAAAAGGTGAAGTCAGGAGCGTGAATCAGAAGAAGCAGAAGAAGGAGAAGGAGAAGGTGAAGTTAGGAGGGTGAATCAGAAGAAGCAGAAGAAGGAGAAGGAGCAGGTGAAGTCAGGGGGGTGAAGCAGAAGAAGTAGAAGAAGGAGAAGGAGAAGGTGAAGTCAGGACGGTGAAGCAGAAGAAGCAGAAGAAGGAGAAGGAGAAGGTGAAGTCTGGAGGGTCAAGCAGAAGAAGCAGAAGAAGGAGAAGGAGAGGGTGAAGTCTGGAGGGTGAATCAGAAGAAGTAGAAGAAGGAGAAGGAGAAGGTGAAGTCAGGAGAGTGAAGCAGAAGAAGCAGAAGAAGGAGAAGGAGAAGGTGAAGTCTGGAGGGCGAAGCAGAAGAAGCAGAAGAAGGAGAAGGAGAAGGTGAAGTCTGGAGGGTGAAGCAGAAGAAGCAGAAGAAGGAGAAGGAGTAGGTGAAGTCTGGAGGGTGAATCAGAAGAAGTAGAAGAAGGAGAAGGATAAGGTGAAGTCAGGAGGGTGAAGCAGAAGAAGCAGAAGAAGGAGAAGGAGAAGGTGAAGTCTGGAGGGTGAAGCAGAAGAAGCAGAAGAAGGAGAAGGAGAAGGTGAAGTCTGGAGGGTGAAGCAGAAGAAGCAGAAGAAGGAGAAGGAGAAGGTGAAGTCAGGAGGGTGGATCAGAAGAAGTAGAAGAAGGAGAAGGAGAAGGTGAAGTCTGGAGGGTGAATCAGAAGAAGCAGAAGAAGGAGAAGGAGAAGGTGAAGTCTGGAGGGCGCAGCAGAAGAAGCAGAAGAAGGAGAAAGAGAAGGTGAAGTCTGGAGGGTGAAGCAGAAGAAGCAGAAGAAGGAGAAGGAGAGGGTGAAGTCTGGAGGGTGAATCAGAAGAAGTAGAAGAAGGAGAAGGAGAAGGTGAAGTCAGGAGAGTGAAGCAGAAGAAGCAGAAGAAGGAGAAGGAGAAGGTGAAGTCTGGAGGGCGAAGCAGAAGAAGCAGAAGAAGGAGAAGGAGAAGGTGAAGTCTGGAGGGTGAAGCAGAAGAAGCAGAAGAAGGAGAAGGAGTAGGTGAAGTCTGGAGGGTGAATCAGAAGAGGTAGAAGAAGGAGAAGGAGAAGGTGAAGTCAGGAGGGTGAAGCAGAAGAACAGAAGAAGGGGAAGGAGAAGGTGAAGTCTGGAGGGTGAAGCAGAAGAAGCAGAAGAAGGAGAAGGAGAAGGTGAAGTCTGGAGGGTGAATCAGAAGAAGCAGAAGAAGGAGAAGGAGAAGGTGAAGTTTGGAGGGTGTATCAGAAGAAGCAGAAGAAGGAGAAGGAGAAGGTGAAGTCAGGAGGGTGAATCAGAAGAAGCAGAAGAAGGAGAAGGAGAAGGTGAATTTAGGAGGGTGAATCAGAAGAAGCAGAAGAAGGAGAAGGAGCAGGTGAAGTCAGGGGGGTGTAGCAGAAGAAGTAGAAGAAGGAGAAGGAGAAGGTGAAGTCAGGACGGTGAAGCAGAAGAAGCAGAAGAAGGAGAAGGAGAAGGTGAAGCCTGGAGGGCGCAGCAGAAGAAGCAGAAGAAGGAGAAGGAGAAGGTGAAGTCTGGAGTGTGAAGCAGAATAAGCAGAAGAAGGAGAAGGAGAAGGTGAAGTCTGGAGGGCGCAGCAGAAGAAGCAGAAGAAGGAGAATGAGAAGGTGAAGTCTGGAGGGTGAATCAGAAGAAGCAGAAGAAGGAGAAGGAGAAGGTGAATTTAGGAGTGTGAATCAGAAGAAGCAGAAGAAGGAGAAGGAGCAGGTGAAGTCAGGGGGGTGTAGCAGAAGAAGTAGAAGAAGGAGAAGGAGAAGGTGAAGTCAGGACGGTGAAGCAGAAGAAGCAGAAGAAGGAGAAGGAGAAGGTGAAGCCTGGAGGGCGCAGCAGAAGAAGCAGAAGAAGGAGAAGGAGAAGGTGAAGTCTGGAGTGTGAAGCAGAAGAAGCAGAAGAAGGAGAAGGAGAAAGTGAAGTCTGGAGGGCGCAGCAGAAGAAGCAGAAGAAGGAGAATGAGAAGGTGAAGTCTGGAGGGTGAATCAGAAGAAGCAGAAGAAGGAGAAGGAGAAGGTGAAGTCTGGAGGGTGAATCAGAAGAAGTAGAAGAAGGAGAAGGAGAAGGTGAAGTCTGGAGGGTGAAGCAGAAGAAGTAGAAGAAGGAGAAGGAGAAGGTGAAGTCAGGAGGGTGAATCAGAAGAAGTAGAAGAAGGAGAAGGAGAAGGTGAAGTCAGGAGGGTGAATCAGAAGAAGCAGAAGAAGGAGAAGGAGAAGGTGAAGTCTGGAGGGTGAATCAGAAGAATCAGAAGAAGGAGAAGGAGAAGGTGAAGTCTGGAGGGTGAATCAGAAGAAGCAGAAGAAAGAGAAGGAGAAGGTGAAGTCTGGAGGGTGAAGCAGAAGAAACAGAAGAAGGAGAAGGAGAAGGTGAAGACTGGAGGGTGAATCAGAAGAAGTAGAAGAAGGAGAAGGAGAAGGTGAAGTCTGGAGGGTGAATCAGAAGAAGTAGAAGAAGGAGAAGGAGAAGTTGAAGTCTGGAGGGTGAATCAGAAGAAGCAGAAGAAGGAGAAGGAGAAGGTGAAGTCTGGAGGGTGAATCAGAAGAAGCAGAAGAAGGAGAAGGAGAAGATGAAGTCTGGAGGGTGAATCAGAAGAAGTAGAAGAAGGAGAAGGAGAAGGTGAAGTCTGGAGGGTGAATCAGAAGAAGTAGAAGAAGGAGAAGGAGAAGATGAAGTCTGGAGGGTGAATCAGAAGAAACAGAAGAAGGAGAAGGAGAAGGTGAAGTCTGGAGGGTGAATCAGAAGAAGTAGAAGAAGGAGAAGGAGAAGGTGTAGTCTGGAGGGTGAATCAGAAGAAGTAGACGAAGGAGAAGGAGAAGGTGAAGTCTGGAGGGTGAATCAGAAGAAGCAGAAGAAGGAGAAGGAGAAGGTGAAGTCTGGAGGGTGAATCAGAAGAAGTAGAAGAAGGAGAAGGAGAATGTGAAGTCTGGAGGGTGAATCAGAAGAAGCAGAAGAAGGAGAAGGAGAAGGTGAAGTCTGGAGGGTGAATCAGAAGAAGCAGAAGAAGGAGAAGGAGAAGGTGAAGTCTGTAGGGTGAATCAGAAGAAGCAGAATAAGGAGAAGGAGAAGGTGAAGTCTGGAGGGTGAATCAAAAGAAGCAGAAGAAGGAGAAGGAGAAGGTGAAGTCTGGAGGGTGAATCAGAAGAAGTAGAAGAAGGAGAAGGAGAAGGTGAAGTCTGGAGGGTGAATCAGAAGAAGTAGAAGAAGGAGAAGGAGAAGGTGAAGTCTGGAGGGTGAATCAGAAGAAGTAGAAGAAGGAGAAGGAGAAGGTGAAGTCTGGAGGGTGAAGCAGAAGAAGTAGATGAAGGAGAAGGAGAAGGTGAAGTCAGGAGGGTGAATCAGAAGAATAGAAGAAGGAGAAGGAGAAGGTGAGGTCTGGAGGGTGAATCAGAAGAAGCAGAAGAAGGAGAAGAAGAAGGTGAAGTCTGGAGGGTGAATCAGAAGAATCAGAAGAAGGAGAAGGAGAAGGTGAAGTCTGGAGGGTGAATCAGAAGAAGCAGAAGAAAGAGAAGGAGAAGGTGCAGTCTGGAGGGTGAAGCAGAAGAAACAGAAGAAGGAGAAGGAGAAGGTGAAGACTGGAGGGTGAATCAGAAGAAGTAGAAGAAGGAGAAGGAGAAGGTGAAGTCTGGAGGGTGAATCAGAAGAAGTAGAAGAAGGAGAAGGAGAAGAGGGTGAATCAGAAGAAGCAGAAGAAGGAGAAGGAGAAGGTGAAGTCTGGAGGGTGAATCAGAAGAAGCAGAAGAAGGAGAAGGAGAAGGTGAAGTCTGTAGGGTGAATCAGAAGAAGTAGAAGAAGGAGAAGGAGAAGGTGAAGTCTGGAGGGTGAATCAGAAGAAGCAGAATAAGGAGAAGGAGAAGGTGAAGTCTGGAGGGTGAATCAGAAGAAGCAGAAGAAGGAGAAGGAGAAGGTGAAGTCTGGAGGATGAATCAGAAGAAGTAGAAGAAGGAGAAGGAGAAGGTGAAGTCTGGAGGGTGAATCAGAAGAAGCAGAATAAGGAGAAGGAGAAGGTGAAGTCAGGAGGGTGAATCAGAAGAAGCAGAAGAAGGAGAAGGAGAAGGTGAAGTCTGGAGGGTGAATCAGAAGAATCAGAAGAAGGAGAAGGAGAAGATGAAGTCTGGAGGGTGAATCAGAAGAAGCAGAAGAAAGAGAAGGAGAAGGTGAAGTCTGGAGGGTGAAGCAGAAGAAACAGAAGAAGGAGAAGGAGTAGGTGCAGACTGGAGGGTGAATCAGAAGAAGTAGAAGAAGGAGAAGGAGAAGGTGAAGTCTGGAGGGTGAATCAGACGAAGTAGAAGAAGGAGAAGGAGAAGGTGAAGTCTGGATGGTGAATCAGAAGAAGTAGAAGAAGGAGAAGGAGAAGGTGAAGTCTGGAGGGTGAATCAGAAGAAGCAGAAGAAGGAGAAGGAGAAGATGAAGTCTGGAGGGTGAATCAGAAGAAGTAGAAGAAGGAGAAGGAGAAGGTGAGGTCTGGAGGGTGAATCAGAAGAAGCAGAAGAAGGAGAAGGAGAAGGTGAAGTCTGGAGGGTGAATCAGAAGAAGCAGAAGAAGGAGAAGGAGAAGGTGAAGTCTGGAGGGTGAATCAGAAGAAGCAGAAGAAGGAGAAGGAAAAGGTGAAGTCAGGAGCGTGAATCAGAAGAAGCAGAAGAAGGAGAAGGAGAAGGTGAAGTTAGGAGGGTGAATCAGAAGAAGCAGAAGAAGGAGAAGGAGCAGGTGAAGTCAGGGGGGTGAAGCAGAAGAAGTAGAAGAAGGAGAAGGAGAAGGTGAAGTCAGGACGGTGAAGCAGAAGAAGCAGAAGAAGGAGAAGGAGAAGGTGAAGTCTGGAGGGTGAATCAGAAGAAGTAGAAGAAGGAGAAGGAGAAGGTGAAGTCTGGAGGGTGAATCAGAAGAAGTAGAAGAAGGAGAAGGAGAAGGTGAAGTCTGGAGGGTGAAGCAGAAGAAGTAGATGAAGGAGAAGGAGAAGGTGAAGTCAGGAGGGTGAATCAGAAGAATAGAAGAAGGAGAAGGAGAAGGTGAGGTCTGGAGGGTGAATCAGAAGAAGCAGAAGAAGGAGAAGAAGAAGGTGAAGTCTGGAGGGTGAATCAGAAGAATCAGAAGAAGGAGAAGGAGAAGGTGAAGTCTGGAGGGTGAATCAGAAGAAGCAGAAGAAAGAGAAGGAGAAGGTGCAGTCTGGAGGGTGAAGCAGAAGAAACAGAAGAAGGAGAAGGAGAAGGTGAAGACTGGAGGGTGAATCAGAAGAAGTAGAAGAAGGAGAAGGAGAAGGTGAAGTCTGGAGGGTGAATCAGAAGAAGTAGAAGAAGGAGAAGGAGAAGAGGGTGAATCAGAAGAAGCAGAAGAAGGAGAAGGAGAAGGTGAAGTCTGGAGGGTGAATCAGAAGAAGCAGAAGAAGGAGAAGGAGAAGGTGAAGTCTGTAGGGTGAATCAGAAGAAGTAGAAGAAGGAGAAGGAGAAGGTGAAGTCTGGAGGGTGAATCAGAAGAAGCAGAATAAGGAGAAGGAGAAGGTGAAGTCTGGAGGGTGAATCAGAAGAAGCAGAAGAAGGAGAAGGAGAAGGTGAAGTCTGGAGGATGAATCAGAAGAAGTAGAAGAAGGAGAAGGAGAAGGTGAAGTCTGGAGGGTGAATCAGAAGAAGCAGAATAAGGAGAAGGAGAAGGTGAAGTCAGGAGGGTGAATCAGAAGAAGCAGAAGAAGGAGAAGGAGAAGGTGAAGTCTGGAGGGTGAATCAGAAGAATCAGAAGAAGGAGAAGGAGAAGATGAAGTCTGGAGGGTGAATCAGAAGAAGCAGAAGAAAGAGAAGGAGAAGGTGAAGTCTGGAGGGTGAAGCAGAAGAAACAGAAGAAGGAGAAGGAGTAGGTGCAGACTGGAGGGTGAATCAGAAGAAGTAGAAGAAGGAGAAGGAGAAGGTGAAGTCTGGAGGGTGAATCAGACGAAGTAGAAGAAGGAGAAGGAGAAGGTGAAGTCTGGATGGTGAATCAGAAGAAGTAGAAGAAGGAGAAGGAGAAGGTGAAGTCTGGAGGGTGAATCAGAAGAAGCAGAAGAAGGAGAAGGAGAAGATGAAGTCTGGAGGGTGAATCAGAAGAAGTAGAAGAAGGAGAAGGAGAAGGTGAGGTCTGGAGGGTGAATCAGAAGAAGCAGAAGAAGGAGAAGGAGAAGGTGAAGTCTGGAGGGTGAATCAGAAGAAGCAGAAGAAGGAGAAGGAGAAGGTGAAGTCTGGAGGGTGAATCAGAAGAAGCAGAAGAAGGAGAAGGAAAAGGTGAAGTCAGGAGCGTGAATCAGAAGAAGCAGAAGAAGGAGAAGGAGAAGGTGAAGTTAGGAGGGTGAATCAGAAGAAGCAGAAGAAGGAGAAGGAGCAGGTGAAGTCAGGGGGGTGAAGCAGAAGAAGTAGAAGAAGGAGAAGGAGAAGGTGAAGTCAGGACGGTGAAGCAGAAGAAGCAGAAGAAGGAGAAGGAGAAGGTGAAGTCTGGAGGGTCAAGCAGAAGAAGCAGAAGAAGGAGAAGGAGAGGGTGAAGTCTGGAGGGTGAATCAGAAGAAGTAGAAGAAGGAGAAGGAGAAGGTGAAGTCAGGAGAGTGAAGCAGAAGAAGCAGAAGAAGGAGAAGGAGAAGGTGAAGTCTGGAGGGCGAAGCAGAAGAAGCAGAAGAAGGAGAAGGAGAAGGTGAAGTCTGGAGGGTGAAGCAGAAGAAGCAGAAGAAGGAGAAGGAGTAGGTGAAGTCTGGAGGGTGAATCAGAAGAAGTAGAAGAAGGAGAAGGATAAGGTGAAGTCAGGAGGGTGAAGCAGAAGAAGCAGAAGAAGGAGAAGGAGAAGGTGAAGTCTGGAGGGTGAAGCAGAAGAAGCAGAAGAAGGAGAAGGAGAAGGTGAAGTCTGGAGGGTGAAGCAGAAGAAGCAGAAGAAGGAGAAGGAGAAGGTGAAGTCAGGAGGGTGGATCAGAAGAAGTAGAAGAAGGAGAAGGAGAAGGTGAAGTCTGGAGGGTGAATCAGAAGAAGCAGAAGAAGGAGAAGGAGAAGGTGAAGTCTGGAGGGCGCAGCAGAAGAAGGAGAAAGAGAAGGTGAAGTCTGGAGGGTGAAGCAGAAGAAGCAGAAGAAGGAGAAGGAGAGGGTGAAGTCTGGAGGGTGAATCAGAAGAAGTAGAAGAAGGAGAAGGAGAAGGTGAAGTCAGGAGAGTGAAGCAGAAGAAGCAGAAGAAGGAGAAGGAGAAGGTGAAGTCTGGAGGGCGAAGCAGAAGAAGCAGAAGAAGGAGAAGGAGAAGGTGAAGTCTGGAGGGTGAAGCAGAAGAAGCAGAAGAAGGAGAAGGAGTAGGTGAAGTCTGGAGGGTGAATCAGAAGAGGTAGAAGAAGGAGAAGGAGAAGGTGAAGTCAGGAGGGTGAAGCAGAAGAACAGAAGAAGGGGAAGGAGAAGGTGAAGTCTGGAGGGTGAAGCAGAAGAAGCAGAAGAAGGAGAAGGAGAAGGTGAAGTCTGGAGGGTGAATCAGAAGAAGCAGAAGAAGGAGAAGGAGAAGGTGAAGTCTGGAGGGTGTATCAGAAGAAGCAGAAGAAGGAGAAGGAGAAGGTGAAGTCAGGAGGGTGAATCAGAAGAAGCAGAAGAAGGAGAAGGAGAAGGTGAAGTCAGGACGGTGAAGCAGAAGAAGCAGAAGAAGGAGAAGGAGAAGGTGAAGCCTGGAGGGCGCAGCAGAAGAAGCAGAAGAAGGAGAAGGAGAAGGTGAAGTCTGGAGTGTGAAGCAGAATAAGCAGAAGAAGGAGAAGGAGAAGGTGAAGTCTGGAGGGCGCAGCAGAAGAAGCAGAAGAAGGAGAATGAGAAGGTGAAGTCTGGAGGGTGAATCAGAAGAAGCAGAAGAAGGAGAAGGAGAAGGTGAATTTAGGAGTGTGAATCAGAAGAAGCAGAAGAAGGAGAAGGAGCAGGTGAAGTCAGGGGGGTGTAGCAGAAGAAGTAGAAGAAGGAGAAGGAGAAGGTGAAGTCAGGACGGTGAAGCAGAAGAAGCAGAAGAAGGAGAAGGAGAAGGTGAAGCCTGGAGGGCGCAGCAGAAGAAGCAGAAGAAGGAGAAGGAGAAGGTGAAGTCTGGAGTGTGAAGCAGAAGAAGCAGAAGAAGGAGAAGGAGAAAGTGAAGTCTGGAGGGCGCAGCAGAAGAAGCAGAAGAAGGAGAATGAGAAGGTGAAGTCTGGAGGGTGAATCAGAAGAAGCAGAAGAAGGAGAAGGAGAAGGTGAAGTCTGGAGGGTGAATCAGAAGAAGTAGAAGAAGGAGAAGGAGAAGGTGAAGTCTGGAGGGTGAAGCAGAAGAAGTAGAAGAAGGAGAAGGAGAAGGTGAAGTCAGGAGGGTGAATCAGAAGAAGTAGAAGAAGGAGAAGGAGAAGGTGAAGTCAGGAGGGTGAATCAGAAGAAGCAGAAGAAGGAGAAGGAGAAGGTGAAGTCTGGAGGGTGAATCAGAAGAATCAGAAGAAGGAGAAGGAGAAGGTGAAGTCTGGAGGGTGAATCAGAAGAAGCAGAAGAAAGAGAAGGAGAAGGTGAAGTCTGGAGGGTGAAGCAGAAGAAACAGAAGAAGGAGAAGGAGAAGGTGAAGACTGGAGGGTGAATCAGAAGAAGTAGAAGATGGAGAAGGAGAAGGTGAAGTCTGGAGGGTGAATCAGAAGAAGTAGAAGAAGGAGAAGGAGAAGTTGAAGTCTGGAGGGTGAATCAGAAGAAGCAGAAGAAGGAGAAGGAGAAGGTGAAGTCTGGAGGGTGAATCAGAAGAAGCAGAAGAAGGAGAAGGAGAAGATGAAGTCTGGAGGGTGAATCAGAAGAAGTAGAAGAAGGAGAAGGAGAAGGTGAAGTCTGGAGGGTGAATCAGAAGAAGTAGAAGAAGGAGAAGGAGAAGATGAAGTCTGGAGGGTGAATCAGAAGAAACAGAAGAAGGAGAAGGAGAAGGTGAAGTCTGGAGGGTGAATCAGAAGAAGTAGAAGAAGGAGAAGGAGAAGGTGTAGTCTGGAGGGTGAATCAGAAGAAGTAGACGAAGGAGAAGGAGAAGGTGAAGTCTGGAGGGTGAATCAGAAGAAGCAGAAGAAGGAGAAGGAGAAGGTGAAGTCTGGAGGGTGAATCAGAAGAAGTAGAAGAAGGAGAAGGAGAATGTGAAGTCTGGAGGGTGAATCAGAAGAAGCAGAAGAAGGAGAAGGAGAAGGTGAAGTCTGGAGGGTGAATCAGAAGAAGCAGAAGAAGGAGAAGGAGAAGGTGAAGTCTGTAGGGTGAATCAGAAGAAGCAGAATAAGGAGAAGGAGAAGGTGAAGTCTGGAGGGTGAATCAAAAGAAGCAGAAGAAGGAGAAGGAGAAGGTGAAGTCTGGAGGGTGAATCAGAAGAAGTAGAAGAAGGAGAAGGAGAAGGTGAAGTCTGGAGGGTGAATCAGAAGAAGTAGAAGAAGGAGAAGGAGAAGGTGAAGTCAGGAGGGTGAATCAGAAGAAGTAGAAGAAGGAGAAGGAGAAGGTGAGGTCTGGAGGGTGAATCAGAAGAAGCAGAAGAAGGAGAAGAAGAAGGTGAAGTCTGGAGGGTGAATCAGAAGAATCAGAAGAAGGAGAAGGAGAAGGTGAAGTCTGGAGGGTGAATCAGAAGAAGCAGAAGAAAGAGGAGTAGGTGCAGTCTGGAGGGTGAAGCAGAAGAAACAGAAGAAGGAGAAGGAGAAGGTGAAGACTGGAGGGTGAATCAGAAGAAGTAGAAGAAGGAGAAGGAGAAGGTGAAGTCTGGAGGGTGAATCAGAAGAAGTAGAAGAAGGAGAAGGAGAAGAGGGTGAATCAGAAGAAGCAGAAGAAGGAGAAGGAGAAGGTGAAGTCTGGAGGGTGAATCAGAAGAAGCAGAAGAAGGAGAAGGAGAAGGTGAAGTCTGTAGGGTGAATCAGAAGAAGTAGAAGAAGGAGAAGGAGAAGGTGAAGTCTGGAGGGTGAATCAGAAGAAGCAGAATAAGGAGAAGGAGAAGGTGAAGTCTGGAGGGTGAATCAGAAGAAGCAGAAGAAGGAGAAGGAGAAGGTGAAGTCTGGAGGATGAATCAGAAGAAGTAGAAGAAGGAGAAGGAGAAGGTGAAGTCTGGAGGGTGAATCAGAAGAAGTAGAAGAAGGAGAAGGAGAAGGTGAAGTCTGGAGGGTGAATCAGAAGAAGTAGAAGAAGGAGAAGGAGAAGGTGAAGTCTGGAGGGTGAAGCAGTAGAAGTAGAAGAAGGAGAAGGAGAAGGTGAAGTCAGGAGGGTGAATCAGAAGAAGTAGAAGAAGGAGAAGGAGAAGGTGAAGTCAGGAGGGTGAATCAGAAGAAGCAGAAGAAGGAGAAGGAGAAGGTGAAGTCTGGAGGGTGAATCAGAAGAATCAGAAGAAGGAGAAGGAGAAGGTGAAGTCTGGAGGGAGAATCAGAAGAAGCAAAGAAAGAGAAGGAGAAGGTGAAGTCTGGAGGGTGAATCAGAAGAAGTAGAAGAAGGAGAAGGAGAAGGTGAAGTCTGGAGGGTGAATCAGAAGAAGCAGAAGAAGGAGAAGGAGAAGGTGAAGTCTGGAGGGTGAATCAGAAGAAGCAGAAGAAGGAGAAGGAAAAGGTGAAGTCTGGAGGGTGAATCAGAAGAAGCAGAAGAAGGAGAAGGAGAAGGTGAAGTCTGGAGGGTGAATCAGAAGAAGCAGAATAAGGAGAAGGAGAAGGTGAAGTCTGGAGGGTGAATCAGAAGAAGCCGAAGAAGGAGAAGGAGAAGGTGAAGTCTGGAGGGTGAATCAGAAGAAGTAGAAGAAGGAGAAGGAGAAGGTGAAGTCTGGAGGGAGAAGCAGAAGAAGTAGAAGAAGGAGAAAGAGAAGGTGAAGTCAGGAGGGTGAATCAGAAGAAGCAGAAGAAGGAGAAGGAGAAGATGAAGTCTGGAGGGTGAATCAGAAGAATCAGAAGAAGGAGAAGGAGAAGATGAAGTCTGGAGGGTGAATCAGAAGAAGCAGAAGAAAGAGAAGGAGAAGGGGAAGTCTGGAGGGAGAAGCAGAGGAAACAGAAGAAGGAGAAGGAGTAGGTGAAGACTGGAGGGTGAATCAGAAGAAGTAGAAGAAGGAGAAGGAGAAGGTGAAGTCTGGAGGGTGAATCAGACGAAGTAGAAGAAGGAGAAGGAGAAGGTGAAGTCTGGAGGGTGAATCAGAAGAAGTAGAAGAAGGAGAAGGAGAAGGTGAAGTCTGGAGGGTGAATCAGAAGAAGCAGAATAAGGAGAAGGAGAAGGTGAAGTCTGGAGGGTGAATCAGAAGAAGCAGAAGAAGGAGAAGGAGAAGGTGAAGTCTGGAGGGTGAATCAGAAGAGGTAGAAGAAGGAGAAGGAGAAGGTGAAGTCTGGAGGGTGAAGCAGAAGAAGGAGAAGAAGGAGAAGGAGAAGGTGAAGTCAGGAGGGTGATTCAGAAGAAGTAGAAGAAGGAGAAGGAGAAGGTGAAGCCAGGAGGGTGAATCAGAAGAAGCAGAAGAAGGAGAAGGAGAAGGTGAAGTCTGGAGGGTGAATCAGAAGAAGTAGAAGAAGGAGAAGGAGAAGGTGAAGTCTGGAGGGTGAATCAGAAGAAGCAGAAGAAGGAGAAGGAGAAGGTGAAGTCTGGAGGGTGAATCAGAAGATGCAGAAGAAGGAGAAGGAGAAGATGAAGTCTGGAGGGTGAATCAGAAGAAGCAGAAGAAGGAGAAGGAGAAGGTGAAGTCTGGAGGGTGAATCAGAAGAAGCAGAAGAAGGAGAAGTAAAAGGTGAAGTCAGGAGCGTGAATCAGAAGAAGCAGAAGAAGGAGAAGGAGAAGGTGAAGTTAGGAGGGTGAATCAGAAGAAGCAGGAGAAGGAGAAGGAGCAGGTGAAGTCAGGGGGGTGAAGCAGAAGAAGTAGAAGAAGGAGAAGGAGAGGGTGAAGTCTGGAGCGTGAATCAGAAGAAGTAGAAGAAGGAGAAGGAGAAGGTGAAGTCAGGAGAGTGAAGCAGAAGAAGCAGAAGAAGGAGAAGGAGAAGGTGAAGTCTGGAGGTCGAAGCAGAAGAAGCAGAAGAAGGAGAAGGAGAAGGTGAAGTCTGGAGGGTGAAGCAGAAGAAGCAGAAGAAGGAGAAGGAGTAGGTGAAGTCTGGAGGGTGAATCAGAAGAAGTAGAAGAAGGAGAAGGATAAGGTGAAGTCAGGATGGTGAAGCAGAAGAAGCAGAAGAAGGAGAAGGAGAAGGTGAAGTCTGGAGGGTGAAGCAGAAGAAGTAGAAGAAGGAGAAGGAGAAGGTGAAGTCTGGAGGTTGAAGCAGAAGAAGCAGAAGAAGGAGAAGGAGAAGGTGAAGTCAGGAGGGTGGATCAGAAGAAGTAGAAGAAGGAGAAGGAGAAGGTGAAGTCTGGAGGGTGAATCAGAAGAAGCAGAAGAAGGAGAAGGAGAAGGTGAAGTCTGGAGGGCGCAGCAGAAGAAGCAGAAGAAGGAGAAAGAGAAGGTGAAGTCTGGAGGGTGAAGCAGAAGAAGCAGAAGAAGGAGAAGGAGAGGGTGAAGTCTGGAGGGTGAATCAGAAGAAGTAGAAGAAGGAGAAGGAGAAGGTGAAGTCAGGAGAGTGAAGCAGAAGAAGCAGAAGAAGGAGAAGGAGAAGGAGAAGTCTGGAGGGTGAATCAGAAGAAGTAGAAGAAGGAGAAGGAGAAGGTGAAGTCAGGAGGGTGAAGCAGAAGAAGCAGAAGAAGGAGAAGGAGAAGGTGAAGTCTGGAGGGTGAAGCAGAAGAAGCAGAAGAAGGAGAAGGAGAAGGTGAAGTCTGGAGGGTGAATCAGAAGAAGCAGAAGAAGGAGAAGGAGAAGGTGAAGTCTGGTGGGTGAATAAGAAGAAGAAGAAGAAGGGGAAGGAGAAGAAGAAGTCTGGAGGGTGAATCAGAAGAAGTAGAAGAAGGAGAAGGAGAAGATGAGGTCTGGAGGGTGAATCAGAAGAAGCAGAAGAAGGAGAAGGAGAAGGTGAAGTCTGGAGGGTGAATCAGAAGAAGCAGAAGAAGGAGAAGGAGAAGGTGAAGTCTGGAGGGTGAATTAGAAGAAGCAGAAGAAGGAGAAGGAGAAGGTGAAGTCAGGAGGGCGCAGCAGAAGAAGCAGAAGAAGGAGAAGGAGAAGGTGAAGTCTGGAGGGTGAATCAGAAGAAGTAGAAGAAGGAGAAGGAGAAGGTGAAGTCTGGAGGTTGAATCAGAAGAAGCAGAATAAGGAGAAGGAGAAGGTGAAGTCTGGAGGGTGAATCAGAAGAAGCAGAATAAGGAGAAGGAGAAGGTGAAGTCTGGAGGGTGAATCAGAAGAAGCAGAAGAAGGAGAAGGAGAAGGTAAAGTCTGGAGGGTGAATCAGAAGAGGTAGAAGAAGGAGAAGGAGAAGGTGAAGTCTGGAGGGTGAAGCAGAAGAAGGAGAAGAAGGAGAAGGAGAAGGTGAAGTCAGGAGGGTGATTCAGAAGAAGTAGAAGAAGGAGAAGGAGAAGGTGAAGCCAGGAGGGTGAATCAGAAGAATCAGAAGAAGGAGAAGGAGAAGGTGAAGTCTGGAGGGTGAATCAGAAGAATCAGAAGAAAGAGAAGGAGAAGGTGAAGTCTGGAGACTGAAGCAGAAGAAACAGAAGAAGGAGAAGGAGAATGTGAAGACTGGAGGGTGAATCAGAAGAAGTAGAAGAAGGAGAAGGAGAAGGTGAAGTCTGGAGGGTGAATCAGAAGAAGTAGAAGAAGGAGAAGGAGAAGGTGAAGTCTGGAGGGTGAATCAGAAGAAGCAGAAGAAGGAGAAGGAGAAGGTGAAGTCTGGAGGGTGAATCAGAAGATGCAGAAGAAGGAGAAGGAGAAGATGAAGTCTGGAGGGTGAATCAGAAGAAGTAGAAGAAGGAGAAGGAGAAGGTGAAGTCTGGAGGGTGAATCAGAAGAAGTAGAAGAAGGAGAAGGAGAAGGTGAAGTCTCGAGGGTGAATCAGAAGAAACAGAAGAAGGAGAAGGAGAAGGTGAAGTCTGGTGGGTGAATCAGAAGAAGTAGAAGAAGGAGAAGGAGAAGGTGTAGTCTGGAGGGTGAATCAGAAGAAGTAGACGAAGGAGAAGGAGAAGGTGAAGTCTGGAGGGTGAATCAGAAGAAGCAGAAGAAGGAGAAGGAGAAGATGAAGTCTGGAGGGTGAATCAGAAGAAGTAGAAGAAGGAGAAGGAGAAGGTGAAGTCTGGAGGGTGAATCAGAAGAAGCAGAAGAAGGAGAAGGAGAAGGTGAAGTCTGGAGGGTGAATCAGAAGAAGCAGAAGAAGGAGAAGGAGAAGGTGAAGTCTGGAGGGTGAATCAGAAGAAGCAGAATAAGGAGAAGGAGAAGGTGAAGTCTGGAGGGTGAATCAGAAGAAGCAGAAGAAGGAGAAGGAGAAGGTGAAGTCTGGAGGATGAATCAGAAGAAGTAGAAGAAGGAGAAGGAGAAGGTGAAGTCTGGAGGGTGAATCAGAAGAAGTAGAAGAAGGAGAAGGAGAAGGTGAAGTCTGGAGGGTGAATCAGAAGAAGTAGAAGAAGGAGAAGGAGAAGGTGAAGTCTGGAGGGTGAAGCAGTAGAAGTAGAAGAAGGAGAAGGAGAAGGTGAAGTCAGGAGGGTGAATCAGAAGAAGTAGAAGAAGGAGAAGGAGAAGGTGAAGTCAGGAGGGTGAATCAGAAGAAGCAGAAGAAGGAGAAGGAGAAGGTGAAGTCTGGAGGGTGAATCAGAAGAATCAGAAGAAGGAGAAGGAGAAGGTGAAGTCTGGAGGGAGAATCAGAAGAAGCAGAAGAAAGAGAAGGAGAAGGTGAAGTCTGGAGGGTGAATCAGAAGAAGTAGAAGAAGGAGAAGGAGAAGGTGAAGTCTGGAGGGTGAATCAGAAGAAGCAGAAGAAGGAGAAGGAGAAGGTGAAGTCTGGAGGGTGAATCAGAAGAAGCAGAAGAAGGAGAAGGAAAAGGTGAAGTCTGGAGGGTGAATCAGAAGAAGCAGAAGAAGGAGAAGGAGCAGGTGAAGTCTGGAGGGTGAATCAGAAGAAGCAGAATAAGGAGAAGGAGAAGTTGAAGTCTGGAGGGTGAATCAGAAGAAGCAGAAGAAGGAGAAGGAGAAGGTGAAGTCTGGAGGGTGAATCAGAAGAAGTAGAAGAAGGAGAAGGAGAAGGTGAAGTCTGGAGGGAGAAGCAGAAGAAGTAGAAGAAGGAGAAGGAGAAGGTGAAGTCAGGAGGGTGAATCAGAAGAAGCAGAAGAAGGAGAAGGAGAAGGTGAAGTCTGGAGGGTGAATCAGAAGAATCAGAAGAAGGAGAAGGAGAAGATGAAGTCTGGAGGGTGAATCAGAAGAAGCAGAAGAAAGAGAAGGAGAAGGGGAAGTCTGGAGGGTGAAGCAGAAGAAACAGAAGAAGGAGAAGGAGTAGGTGAAGACTGGAGGGTGAATCAGAAGAAGTAGAAGAAGGAGAAGGAGAAGGTGAAGTCTGGAGGGTGAATCAGACGAAGTAGAAGAAGGAGAAGGAGAAGGTGAAGTCTGGAGGGTGAATCAGAAGAAGTAGAAGAAGGAGAAGGAGAAGGTGAAGTCTGGAGGGTGAATCAGAAGAAGCAGAAGAAGGAGAAGGAGAAGATGAAGTCTGGAGGGTGAATCAGAAGAAGTAGAAGAAGGAGAAGGAGAAGGTGAGGTCTGGAGGGTGAATCAGAAGAAGCAGAAGAAGGAGAAGGAGAAGGTGAAGTCTGGAGGGTGAATCAGAAGAAGCAGAAGAAGGAGAAGGAGAAGGTGAAGTCTGGAGGGTGAATCAGAAGAAGCAGAAGAAGGAGAAGTAAAAGGTGAAGTCAGGAGCGTGAATCAGAAGAAGCAGAAAAAGGAGAAGGAGAAGGTGAAGTTAGGAGGGTGAATCAGAAGAAGCAGAAGAAGGAGAAGGAGCAGGTGAAGTCAGGGGGGTGAAGCAGAAGAAGTAGAAGAAGGAGAAGGAGAGGGTGAGGTCTGGAGGGTGAATCAGAAGAAGCAGAAGAAGGAGAAGGAGAAGGTGAAGTCTGGAGGGTGAATCAGAAGAAGCAGAAGAAGGAGAAGGAGAAGGTGAAGTCTGGAGGGTGAATCAGAAGAAGCAGAAGAAGGAGAAGTAAAAGGTGAAGTCAGGAGCGTGAATCAGAAGAAGCAGAAGGAGAAGGAGAAGGTGAAGTTAGGAGGGTGAATCAGAAGAAGCAGAAGAAGGAGAAGGAGCAGGTGAAGTCAGGGGGGTGAAGCAGAAGAAGTAGAAGAAGGAGAAGGAGAGGGTGAAGTCTGGAGGGTGAATCAGAAGAAGTAGAAGAAGGAGAAGGAGAAGGTGAAGTCAGGAGAGTGAAGCAGAAGAAGCAGAAGAAGGAGAAGGAGAAGGTGAAGTCTGGAGGTCGAAGCAGAAGAAGCAGAAGAAGGAGAAGGAGAAGGTGAAGTCTGGAGGGTGAAGCAGAAGAAGCAGAAGATGGAGAAGGAGTAGGTGAAGTCTGGAGGGTGAATCAGAAGAAGTAGAACAAGGAGAAGGATAAGGTGAAGTCAGGATGGTGAAGCAGAAGAAGCAGAAGAAGGAGAAGGAGAAGGTGAAGTCTGGAGGGTGAAGCAGAAGAAGTAGAAGAAGGAGAAGGAGAAGGTGAAGTCTGGAGGGTGAAGCAGAAGAAGCAGAAGAAGGAGAAGGAGAAGGTGAAGTCAGGAGGGTGGATCAGAAGAAGTAGAAGAAGGAGAAGGAGAAGGTGAAGTCTGGAGGGTGAATCAGAAGAAGCAGAAGAAGGAGAAGGAGAAGGTGAAGTCTGGAGGGCGCAGCAGAAGAAGCAGAAGAAGGAGAAAGAGAAGGTGAAGTCTGGAGGGTGAAGCAGAAGAAGCAGAAGAAGGAGAAGGAGAGGGTGAAGTCTGGAGGGTGAATCAGAAGAAGTAGAAGAAGGAGAAGGAGAAGGTGAAGTCAGGAGAGTGAAGCAGAAGAAGCAGAAGAAGGAGAAGGAGAAGGAGAAGTCTGGAGGGTGAATCAGAAGCAGTAGAAGAAGGAGAAGGAGAAGATGAGGTCTGGAGGGTGAATCAGAAGAAGCAGAAGAAGGATAAGGAGAAGGTGAAGTCTGGAGGGTGAATCAGAAGAAGCAGAAGAAGGAGAAGGAGAAGGTGAAGTCTGGAGGGTGAATTAGAAGAAGCAGAAGAAGGAGAAGGAGAAGGTGAAGTCAGGAGGGCGCAGCAGAAGAAGCAGAAGAAGGAGAAGGAGAAGGTGAAGTCTGGAGGGTGAATCAGAAGAAGTAGAAGAAGGAGAAGGAGAAGGTGAAGTCAGGAGAGTGAAGCAGAAGAAGCAGAAGAAGGAGAAGGAGAAGGTGAAGTCTGGAGGGTGCAGCAGAAGAAGCAGAAGAAGGAGAAGGAGAAGGTGAAGTCTGGAGGGCGAAGCAGAAGAAGCAGAAGAAGGAGAAGGAGAAGGTGAAGTCTGGAGGGTGAAGCAGAAGAAGCAGAAGAAGGAGAAGGAGAAGGTGAAGTCTGGAGGGTGAATCAGAAGAAGTAGAAGAAGGAGAAGGAGAAGATGAAGTCAGGAGGGTGAATCAGAAAAAGTAGAAGAAGGAGAAGGAGAAGGTGAAGTCAGGAGGGTGAAGCAGAAGAAGCAGAAGAAGGAGAAGGAGAAGGTGAAGTCAGGAGGGTGAATCGGAAGAAGTAGAAGAAGGAGAAGGAGAAGGTGAAGTCTGGAGGGTGAATCAGAAGAAGTAGAAGAAGGAGAAGGAGAAGGTGAAGTCTGGAGGGTGAATCAGAAGAAGTAGAAGAAGGAGAAGGAGAAGGTGAAGTCTGGAGGGTGAATCAGAAGAAGCAGAAGAAGGAGAAGGAGAAGGTGACGTCTGGAGGGAGAAGCAGAAGAAGTAGAAGAAGGAGAAGGAGAAGGTGAAGTCTGGAGGGTGAATCAGAAGAAGTAAAAGAAGGAGAAGGAGAAGGTGAAGTCTGGAGGGTGAATCAGAAGAAGTAGAAGACGGAGAAGGAGAAGGTGAAGTCTGGAGGGTGAATCAGAAGAAGCAGAAGAACGAGAAGGAGAAGGTGAAGTCTGGAGGGTGAATCAGAAGAAGTAGAAGTAGGAGAAGGAGAAGGTGTAGTCTGGAGGGTGAATCAGAAGAAGTTGACGAAGGAGAAGGAGAAGGTGAAGTCTGGAGGGTGAATCAGAAGAAGCAGAAGAACGAGAAGGAGAAGGTGAAGTCTGGAGGGTGAATCAGAAGAAGTAGTAGAAGGAGAAGGAGAAGGTGAAGTCTGGAGGATGAATCAGAAGAAGCAGAAGAAGGAGATGGAGAAGGTGAAGTCTGGAGGGTGAATCAGAAGAAGCAGAAGAAGGAGAAGGAGAAGGTGAAGTCTGGAGGGTGAATCAGAAGAAGCAGAATAAGGAGAAGGAGAAGGTGAAGTCTGGAGGGTGAATCAGAAGAAGCAGAAGAAGGAGAAGGAGAAGGTGAAGTCTGGAGGGTGAATCAGAAGAAGTAGAAGAAGGAGAAGGAGAAGGTGAAGTCTGGAGGGTGAATCAGAAGAAGTAGAAGAAGGAGAAGGAGAAGGTGAAGTCTGGAGGGTGAATCAGAAGCAGTAGAAGAAGGAGAAGGAGAAGGTGAAGTCTGGAGGGTGAAGCAGAAGAAGTAGAAGAAGGAAAAGGAGAAGGTGAAGTCAGGAGGGTGAATCAGAAGAAGTAGAAGAAGGAGAATGAGAAGGTGAAGTCAGGAGGGTGAATCAGAAGAAGCAGAAGAAGGAGAAGGAGAAGGTGAAGTCTGGAGGGTGAATCAGAAGAAGTAGAAGAAGGAGAAGGAGAAGGTGAAGTCTGGAGGGTGAATCAGAAGAAGTAGAAGACGGAGAAGGAGAAGGTGAAGTCTGGAGGGTGAATCAGAAGAAGCAGAAGAACGAGAAGGAGAAGGTGAAGTCTGGAGGGTGAATCAGAAGAAGTAGAAGTAGGAGAAGGAGAAGGTGTAGTCTGGAGGGTGAATCAGAAGAAGTTGACGAAGGAGAAGGAGAAGGTGAAGTCTGGAGGGTGAATCAGAAGAAGCAGAAGAACGAGAAGGAGAAGGTGAAGTCTGGAGGGTGAATCAGAAGAAGTAGTAGAAGGAGAAGGAGAAGGTGAAGTCTGGAGGATGAATCAGAAGAAGCAGAAGAAGGAGATGGAGAAGGTGAAGTCTGGAGGGTGAATCAGAAGAAGCAGAAGAAGGAGAAGGAGAAGGTGAAGTCTGGAGGGTGAATCAGAAGAAGCAGAATAAGGAGAAGGAGAAGGTGAAGTCTGGAGGGTGAATCAGAAGAAGCAGAAGAAGGAGAAGGAGAAGGTGAAGTCTGGAGGGTGAATCAGAAGAAGTAGAAGAAGGAGAAGGAGAAGGTGAAGTCTGGAGGGTGAATCAGAAGAAGTAGAAGAAGGAGAAGGAGAAGGTGAAGTCTGGAGGGTGAATCAGAAGCAGTAGAAGAAGGAGAAGGAGAAGGTGAAGTCTGGAGGGTGAAGCAGAAGAAGTAGAAGAAGGAAAAGGAGAAGGTGAAGTCAGGAGGGTGAATCAGAAGAAGTAGAAGAAGGAGAATGAGAAGGTGAAGTCAGGAGGGTGAATCAGAAGAAGCAGAAGAAGGAGAAGGAGAAGGTGAAGTCTGGAGGGTGAATCAGAAGAATCAGAAGAAGGAGAAGGAGAAGGTGAAGTCTGGAGGGTGAATCAGAAGAAGCAGAAGAAAGAGAAGGAGAAGGTGAATTCTGGAGGGTGAAGCAGAAGAAACAGAAGAAGGAGAAGGAGAAGGTGAAGACTGGAGAGTGAATCAGAAGAAGTAGAAGAAGGAGAAGGAGAAGGTGAGGTCTGGAGGGTGAATCAGAAGAAGTAGAAGAAGGAGAAGGAGAAGGTGAAGTCTGGAGGGTGAATCAGAAGAAGCAGAAGAAGGAGAAGGAGAAGGTGAAGTCTGGAGGGTGAATCAGAAGAAGCAGAAGAAGGAGAAGGAGAAGATGAAGTCTGGAGGGTGAATCAGAAGTAGTAGAAGAAGTAGAAGGAGAAGGTGAGGTCTGGAGGGTGAATCAGAAGAAGCAGAAGAAGGAGAAGGAGAAGGTGAAGTCTGGAGGGTGAATCAGAAGAAGCAGAAGAAGGAGAAGGAGAAGGTGAAGTCTGGAGGGTGAATCAGAAGAAGCAGAAGAAGGAGAAGGAGAAGGTGAAGTCAGGAGGGTGAATCAGAAGAAGCAGAAGAAGGAGAAGGAGAAGGTGAAGTTAGGAGGGTGAATCAGAAGAAGCAGAAGAAGGAGAAGGAGAAGGTGAAGTCTGGAGGGTGAATCAGAAGAAGCAGAAGAAGGAGAAGGAGAAGGTGAAGTCTGGAGGGTGAATTAGAAGAAGCAGAAGAAGGAGAAGGAGAAGGTGAAGTCAGGAGGGTGAATCAGAAGAAGCAGAAGAAGGAGAAGCAGAAGGTAAAGTTGGGAGGGTGAATCAGAAGAAGCAGAAGAAGGAGAAGGAGCAGGTGAAGTCAGGGGGTGAAGCAGAAGAAGTAGAAGAAGGAGAAGGAGAAGGTGAAGTCAGGAGGGTGAAGCAGAAGAAGCAGAAGAAGGAGAAGGAGAAGGTGAATTCTGGAGGGCGCAGCAGAAGAAGCAGAAGAAGGAGAAGGAGAAGGTGAAGTCTGGAGGGTGAAGCAGAAGAAGCAGAACAAGGAGAAGGAGAAGGTGAAGTCTGGAGGGTGAATCAGAAGAAGTAGAAGAAGGAGAAGGAGAAGGTGAAGTCTGGAGGGTGAAGCAGAAGAAGCAGAAGAAGGAGAAGGAGAAGGTGAAGTCTGGAGGGCGAAGCAGAAGAAGCAGAAGAAGGAGAAGGGGAAGGGGAAGTCTGGAGGGTGAATCAGAAGAAGTAGAAGAAGCAGAAGGAGAAGGTGAAGTCTGGAGGGTGAATCAGAAGAAGCAGAAGAAGGAGAAGGAGAAGGTGAAGTCTGGAGGGTGAATCAGAAGAAGCAGAAGAAGGAGAAGGAGAAGGTGAAGTCTGGAGGGTGAATCAGAAGAAGCAGAATAAGGAGAAGGAGAAGGTGAAGTCTGGAGGGTGAATCAGAAGAAGCAGAAGAAGGAGAAGGAGAAGGTGAAGTCTGGAGGGTGAATCAGAAGAAGTAGAAGAAGGAGAAGGAGAAGGTGAAGTCTGGAGGGTGAATCAGAAGAAGTAGAAGAAGGAGAAGGAGAAGGTGAAGTCTGGAGGGTGAATCAGAAGAAGCAGAAGAAGGAGAAGGAGAAGGTGAAGTCTGGAGGGTGAATCAGAAGAAGCAGAAGAAGGAGAAGGAGAAGGTGAAGTCTGGAGGGTGAATCAGAAGAAGTAGAAGAAGGAGGAGGAGAAGGTGAAGTCAGGAGGGTGATTCAGAAGAAGCAGAAGAAGGAGAAAGAGAAGGTGAAGTCTGGAGGGTGAATCAGAAGAATCAGAAGAAGGAGAAGGAGAAGGTGAAGTCTGGAGGGTGAATCAGAAGAAGCAGAAGAAAGAGAAGGAGAAGGTGAAGTCTGGAGGGTGAAGCAGAAGAAACAGAAGAAGGAGAAGGAGAAGGTGAAGACTGAAGGGTGAATCAGAAGAAGTAGAAGAAGGAGAAGGAGAAGGTGAGGTCTGGAGGGTGAATCAGAAGATGTAGAAGAAGGAGAAGGAGAAGGTGAAGTCTGGAGGGTGAATCAGAAGAAGCAGAAGAAGGAGAACGAGAAGGTGAAGTCTGGGAGGGTGAATCAGAAGAAGCAGAAGAAGGAGAAGGAGAAGATGAAGTCTGGAGGGTGAATCAGAAGAAGTAGAAGAAGGAGAAGGAGAAGGTGAGGTCTGGAGGGTGAATCAGAAGAAGCAGAAGGAGGAGAAGGAGAAGGTGAAGTCTGGAGGGTGAATCAGAAGAAGCAGAAGAAGGAGAAGGAGAAGGTGATGTCTGGAGGGGTGAATCAGAAGAAGCAAAAGAAGGAGAAGGAGAAGGTGAAGTCAGGAGGGTGAATCAGAAGAAGCAGAAGAAGGAGAAGGAGAAGGTGAAGTTAGGAGGGTGAATCAGAAGAAGCAGAAGAAGGAGAAGGAGCAGGTGAAGTCAGGGGGGTGAAGCAGAAGAAGTAGAAGAAGGAGAAGGAGAAGGTGAAGTCAGGACGGTGAAGCAGAAGAGGCAGAAGAAGGAGAAGGAGAAGGTGAAGTCTGGAGGGCGCAGCAGAAAGAAGCAGAAGAAGGAGAAGGAGAAGGTGAAGTCTGGAGGGTGAAGCAGAAGAAGCAGAAGAAGGAGAAGGAGAAGGTGAAGTCTGGAGGGTGAATCAGAAGAAGTAGAAGAAGGAGAAGGAGAAGGTGAAGTCTGGAGGGTGAATCAGAAGAAGCAGAAGAAGGAGAAGTAGAAGGTGAAGTCTGGAGGGTGAATCAGAAGAAGTAGAAGAAGGAGAAGGAGAAGATGAAGTCAGGACGGTGAATCAGAAGAAGTAGAAGAAGGAGAAGGAGAAGGTGAAGTCAGGAGGGTGAAGCAGAAGAAGCAGAAGAAGGAGAAGGAGAAGGTGAAGTCAGGAGGGTGAATCGGAAGAGGTAGAAGAAGGAGAAGGAGAAGGTGAAGTCTGGAGGGTGAATCAGAAGAAGTAGAAGAAGGAGAAGGAGAAGGTGAAGTCCTGGAGGGTGAATCAGAAGAAGCAGAAGAAGGAGAAGGAGAAGATGAAGTCAGGACGGTGAATCAGAAGAAGTAGAAGAAGGAGAAGGAGAAGGTGAAGTCAGGAGGGTGAAGCAGAAGAAGCAGAAGAAGGAGAAGGAGAAGGTGAAGTCAGGGAGGGTGAATCGGAAGAGGTAGAAGAAGGAGAAGGAGAAGGTGAAGTCTGGAGGGTGAATCAGAAGAAGTAGAAGAAGGAGAAGGAGAAGGTGAAGTCTGGAGGGTGAATCAGAAGAAGCAGAAGAAGGAGAAGGAGAAGGTGACGTCTGGAGGGAGAAGCAGAAGAAGTAGAAGAGGAGAAGGAGAAGGTGAAGTCTGGAGGGTGAATCAGAAGAAGTAGAAGAAGGAGAAGGAGAAGGTGAAGTCTGGAGGGTGAATCAGAAGAAGTAGAAGACGGAGAAGGAGAAGGTGAAGTCTGGAGGGTGAATCAGAAGAAGCAGAAGAACGAGAAGGAGAAGGTGAAGTCTGGAGGGTGAATCAGAAGAAGTAGAAGAAGGAGAAGGAGAAGGTGTAGTCTGGAGGGTGAATCAGAAGAAGTTGACGAAGGAGAAGGAGAAGGTGAAGTCTGGAGGGTGAATCAGAAGAAGCAGAAGAACGAGAAGGAGAAGGTGAAGTCTGGAGGGTGAATCAGAAGAAGTAGTAGAAGGAGAAGGAGAAGGTGAAGTCTGGAGGATGAATCAGAAGAAGCAGAAGAAGGAGAAGGAGAAGGTGAAGTCTGGAGGGTGAATCAGAAGAAGCAGAAGAAGGAGAAGGAGAAGGTGAAGTCTGGAGGGTGAATCAGAAGAAGCAGAATAAGGAGAAGGAGAAGGTGAAGTCTGGAGGGGTGAATCAGAAGAAGCAGAAGAAGGAGAAGGAGAAGGTGAAGTCTGGAGGGTGAATCAGAAGAAGCAGAAGAAGGAGAAGGAGAAGGTGAAGTCTGGAGGGTGAATCAGAAGAAGCAGAATAAGGAGAAGGAGAAGGTGAAGTCTGGAGGGTGAATCAGAAGAAGCAGAAGAAGGAGAAGGAGAAGGTGAAGTCTGGAGGGTGAATCAGAAGAAGTAGAAGAAGGAGAAGGAGAAGGTGAAGTCTGGAGGGTGAATCAGAAGAAGTAGAAGAAGGAGAAGGAGAAGGTGAAGTCTGGAGGGTGAATCAGAAGAAGCAGAAGAAGGAGAAGGAGAAGGTGAAGTCTGGAGGGTGAATCAGAAGAAGCAGAAGAAGGAGAAGGAGAAGGTGAAGTCTGGAGGGTGAATCAGAAGAAGTAGAAGAAGGAGGAGGAGAAGGTGAAGTCAGGAGGGTGATTCAGAAGAAGCAGAAGAAGGAGAAAGAGAAGGTGAAGTCTGGAGGGTGAATCAGAAGAATCAGAAGAAGGAGAAGGAGAAGGTGAAGTCTGGAGGGTGAATCAGAAGAAGCAGAAGAAAGAGAAGGAGAAGGTGAAGTCTGGAGGGTGAAGCAGAAGAAACAGAAGAAGGAGAAGGAGAAGGTGAAGACTGAAGGGTGAATCAGAAGAAGTAGAAGAAGGAGAAGGAGAAGGTGAGGTCTGGAGGGTGAATCAGAAGATGTAGAAGAAGGAGAAGGAGAAGGTGAAGTCTGGAGGGTGAATCAGAAGAAGCAGAAGAAGGAGAAGGAGAAGGTGAAGTCTGGAGGGTGAATCAGAAGAAGCAGAAGAAGGAGAAGGAGAAGATGAAGTCTGGAGGGTGAATCAGAAGAAGTAGAAGAAGGAGAAGGAGAAGGTGAGGTCTGGAGGGTGAATCAGAAGAAGCAGAAGGAGGAGAAGGAGAAGGTGAAGTCTGGAGGGTGAATCAGAAGAAGCAGAAGAAGGAGAAGGAGAAGGTGATGTCTGGAGGGTGAATCAGAAGAAGCAAAAGAAGGAGAAGGAGAAGGTGAAGTCAGGAGGGTGAATCAGAAGAAGCAGAAGAAGGAGAAGGAGAAGGTGAAGTTAGGAGGGTGAATCAGAAGAAGCAGAAGAAGGAGAAGGAGCAGGTGAAGTCAGGGGGGTGAAGCAGAAGAAGTAGAAGAAGGAGAAGGAGAAGGTGAAGTCAGGACGGTGAAGCAGAAGAGGCAGAAGAAGGAGAAGGAGAAGGTGAAGTCTGGAGGGCGCAGCAGAAGAAGCAGAAGAAGGAGAAGGAGAAGGTGAAGTCTGGAGGGTGAAGCAGAAGAAGCAGAAGAAGGAGAAGGAGAAGGTGAAGTCTGGAGGGTGAATCAGAAGAAGTAGAAGAAGGAGAAGGAGAAGGTGAAGTCTGGAGGGTGAATCAGAAGAAGCAGAAGAAGGAGAAGTAGAAGGTGAAGTCTGGAGGGTGAATCAGAAGAAGTAGAAGAAGGAGAAGGAGAAGATGAAGTCAGGACGGTGAATCAGAAGAAGTAGAAGAAGGAGAAGGAGAAGGTGAAGTCAGGAGGGTGAAGCAGAAGAAGCAGAAGAAGGAGAAGGAGAAGGTGAAGTCAGGAGGGTGAATCGGAAGAGGTAGAAGAAGGAGAAGGAGAAGGTGAAGTCTGGAGGGTGAATCAGAAGAAGTAGAAGAAGGAGAAGGAGAAGGTGAAGTCTGGAGGGTGAATCAGAAGAAGCAGAAGAAGGAGAAGGAGAAGATGAAGTCAGGACGGTGAATCAGAAGAAGTAGAAGAAGGAGAAGGAGAAGGTGAAGTCAGGAGGGTGAAGCAGAAGAAGCAGAAGAAGGAGAAGGAGAAGGTGAAGTCAGGAGGGTGAATCGGAAGAGGTAGAAGAAGGAGAAGGAGAAGGTGAAGTCTGGAGGGTGAATCAGAAGAAGTAGAAGAAGGAGAAGGAGAAGGTGAAGTCTGGAGGGTGAATCAGAAGAAGCAGAAGAAGGAGAAGGAGAAGGTGACGTCTGGAGGGAGAAGCAGAAGAAGTAGAAGAAGGAGAAGGAGAAGGTGAAGTCTGGAGGGTGAATCAGAAGAAGTAGAAGAAGGAGAAGGAGAAGGTGAAGTCTGGAGGGTGAATCAGAAGAAGTAGAAGACGGAGAAGGAGAAGGTGAAGTCTGGAGGGTGAATCAGAAGAAGCAGAAGAACGAGAAGGAGAAGGTGAAGTCTGGAGGGTGAATCAGAAGAAGTAGAAGAAGGAGAAGGAGAAGGTGTAGTCTGGAGGGTGAATCAGAAGAAGTTGACGAAGGAGAAGGAGAAGGTGAAGTCTGGAGGGTGAATCAGAAGAAGCAGAAGAACGAGAAGGAGAAGGTGAAGTCTGGAGGGTGAATCAGAAGAAGTAGTAGAAGGAGAAGGAGAAGGTGAAGTCTGGAGGATGAATCAGAAGAAGCAGAAGAAGGAGAAGGAGAAGGTGAAGTCTGGAGGGTGAATCAGAAGAAGCAGAAGAAGGAGAAGGAGAAGGTGAAGTCTGGAGGGTGAATCAGAAGAAGCAGAATAAGGAGAAGGAGAAGGTGAAGTCTGGAGGGTGAATCAGAAGAAGCAGAAGAAGGAGAAGGAGAAGGTGAAGTCTGGAGGGTGAATCAGAAGAAGTAGAAGAAGGAGAAGGAGAAGGTGAAGTCTGGAGGGTGAATCAGAAGAAGTAGAAGAAGGAGAAGGAGAAGGTGAAGTCTAGAGGGTGAATCAGAAGCAGTAGAAGAAGGAGAAGGAGAAGGTGAAGTCTGGAGGGTGAAGCAGAAGAAGTAGAAGAAGGAAAAGGAGAAGGTGAAGTCAGGAGGGTGAATCAGAAGAAGTAGAAGAAGGAGAATGAGAAGGTGAAGTCAGGAGGGTGCAGCAGAAGAAGCAGAAGAAGGAGAAGGAGAAGGTGAAGTCTGGAGGGTGAATCAGAAGAAGCAGAAGAAGGAGAAGGAGAAGGTGAAGTCTGGAGGGTGAATCAGAAGAAGTAGAAGAAGGAGAAGGAGAAGATGAAGTCAGGAGGGTGAATCAGAAGAAGTAGAAGAAGGAGAAGGAGAAGGTGAAGTCAGGAGGGTGAAGCAGAAGAAGCAGAAGAAGGAGAAGGAGAAGGTGAAGTCAGGAGGGTGAATCGGAAGAAGTAGAAGAAGGAGAAGGAGAAGGTGAAGTCTGGAGGGTGAATCAGAAGAAGTAGAAGAAGGAGAAGGAGAAGGTGAAGTCTGGAGGGTGAATCAGAAGAAGTAGAAGAAGGAGAAGGAGAAGGTGAAGTCTGGAGGGTGAATCAGAAGAAGCAGAAGAAGGAGAAGGAGAAGGTGACGTCTGGAGGGAGAAGCAGAAGAAGTAGAAGAAGGAGAAGGAGAAGGTGAAGTCTGGAGGGTGAATCAGAAGAAGTAGAAGAAGGAGAAGGAGAAGGTGAAGTCTGGAGGGTGAATCAGAAGAAGTAGAAGACGGAGAAGGAGAAGGTGAAGTCTGGAGGGTGAATCAGAAGAAGCAGAAGAACGAGAAGGAGAAGGTGAAGTCTGGAGGGTGAATCAGAAGAAGTAGAAGATGGAGAAGGAGAAGGTGTAGTCTGGAGGGTGAATCAGAAGAAGTTGACGAAGGAGAAGGAGAAGGTGAAGTCTGGAGGGTGAATCAGAAGAAGCAGAAGAACGAGAAGGAGAAGGTGAAGTCTGGAGGGTGAATCAGAAGAAGTAGTAGAAGGAGAAGGAGAAGGTGAAGTCTGGAGGATGAATCAGAAGAAGCAGAAGAAGGAGATGGAGAAGGTGAAGTCTGGAGGGTGAATCAGAAGAAGCAGAAGAAGGAGAAGGAGAAGGTGAAGTCTGGAGGGTGAATCAGAAGAAGCAGAATAAGGAGAAGGAGAAGGTGAAGTCTGGAGGGTGAATCAGAAGAAGCAGAAGAAGGAGAAGGAGAAGGTGAAGTCTGGAGGGTGAATCAGAAGAAGTAGAAGAAGGAGAAGGAGAAGGTGAAGTCTGGAGGGTGAATCAGAAGAAGTAGAAGAAGGAGAAGGAGGAGGTGAAGTCTGGAGGGTGAATCAGAAGCAGTAGAAGAAGGAGAAGGAGAAGGTGAAGTCTGGAGGGTGAAGCAGAAGAAGTAGAAGAAGGAAAAGGAGAAGGTGAAGTCAGGAGGGTGAATCAGAAGAAGTAGAAGAAGGAGAATGAGAAGGTGAAGTCAGGAGGGTGAATCAGAAGAAGCAGAAGAAGGAGAAGGAGAAGGTGAAGTCTGGAGGGTGAATCAGAAGAATCAGAAGAAGGAGAAGGAGAAGGTGAAGTCTGGAGGGTGAATCAGAAGAAGCAGAAGAAAGAGAAGGAGAAGGTGAATTCTGGAGGGTGAAGCAGAAGAAACAGAAGAAGGAGAAGGAGAAGGTGAAGACTGGAGAGTGAATCAGAAGAAGTAGTAGAAGGAGAAGGAGAAGGTGAGGTCTGGAGGGTGAATCAGAAGAAGTAGAAGAAGGAGAAGGAGAAGGTGAAGTCTGGAGGGTGAATCAGAAGAAGCAGAAGAAGGAGAAGGAGAAGGTGAAGTCTGGAGGGTGAATCAGAAGAAGCAGAAGAAGGAGAAGGAGAAGATGAAGTCTGGAGGGTGAATCAGAAGTAGTAGAAGAAGTAGAAGGAGAAGGTGAGGTCTGGAGGGTGAATCAGAAGAAGCAGAAGAAGGAGAAGGAGAAGGTGAAGTCTGGAGGGTGAATCAGAAGAAGCAGAAGAAGGAGAAGGAGAAGGTGAAGTCTGGAGGGTGAATCAGAAGAAGCAGAAGAAGGAGAAGGAGAAGGTGAAGTCAGGAGGGTGAATCAGAAGAAGCAGAAGAAGGAGAAGGAGAAGGTGAAGTTAGGAGGGTGAATCAGAAGAAGCAGAAGAAGGAGAAGGAGAAGGTGAAGTCTGGAGGGTGAATCAGAAGAAGCAGAAGAAGGAGAAGGAGAAGGTGAAGTCTGGAGGGTGAATTAGAAGAAGCAGAAGAAGGAGAAGGAGAAGGTGAAGTCAGGAGGGTGAATCAGAAGAAGCAGAAGAAGGAGAAGCAGAAGGTAAAGTTGGGAGGGTGAATCAGAAGAAGCAGAAGAAGGAGAAGGAGCAGGTGAAGTCAGGGGGTGAAGCAGAAGAAGTAGAAGAAGGAGAAGGAGAAGGTGAAGTCAGGAGGGTGAAGCAGAAGAAGCAGAAGAAGGAGAAGGAGAAGGTGAATTCTGGAGGGCGCAGCAGAAGAAGCAGAAGAAGGAGAAGGAGAAGGTGAAGTCTGGAGGGTGAAGCAGAAGAAGCAGAACAAGGAGAAGGAGAAGGTGAAGTCTGGAGGGTGAATCAGAAGAAGTAGAAGAAGGAGAAGGAGAAGGTGAAGTCTGGAGGGTGAAGCAGAAGAAGCAGAAGAAGGAGAAGGAGAAGGTGAAGTCTGGAGGGCGAAGCAGACGAAGCAGAAGAAGGAGAAGGGGAAGGGGAAGTCTGGAGGGTGAATCAGAAGAAGTAGAAGAAGCAGAAGGAGAAGGTGAAGTCTGGAGGGTGAATCAGAAGAAGCAGAAGAAGGAGAAGGAGAAGGTGAAGTCTGGAGGGTGAATCAGAAGAAGCAGAAGAAGGAGAAGGAGAAGGTGAAGTCTGGAGGGTGAATCAGAAGAAGCAGAATAAGGAGAAGGAGAAGGTGAAGTCTGGAGGGTGAATCAGAAGAAGCAGAAGAAGGAGAAGGAGAAGGTGAAGTCTGGAGGGTGAATCAGAAGAAGTAGAAGAAGGAGAAGGAGAAGGTGAAGTCTGGAGGGTGAATCAGAAGAAGTAGAAGAAGGAGAAGGAGAAGGTGAAGTCTGGAGGGTGAATCAGAAGAAGCAGAAGAAGGAGAAGGAGAAGGTGAAGTCTGGAGGGTGAATCAGAAGAAGCAGAAGAAGGAGAAGGAGAAGGTGAAGTCTGGAGGGTGAATCAGAAGAAGTAGAAGAAGGAGGAGGAGAAGGTGAAGTCAGGAGGGTGATTCAGAAGAAGCAGAAGAAGGAGAAAGAGAAGGTGAAGTCTGGAGGGTGAATCAGAAGAATCAGAAGAAGGAGAAGGAGAAGGTGAAGTCTGGAGGGTGAATCAGAAGAAGCAGAAGAAAGAGAAGGAGAAGGTGAAGTCTGGAGGGTGAAGCAGAAGAAACAGAAGAAGGAGAAGGAGAAGGTGAAGACTGAAGGGTGAATCAGAAGAAGTAGAAGAAGGAGAAGGAGAAGGTGAGGTCTGGAGGGTGAATCAGAAGAAGTAGAAGAAGGAGAAGGAGAAGGTGAAGTCTGGAGGGTGAATCAGAAGAAGCAGAAGAAGGAGAAGGAGAAGGTGAAGTCTGGAGGGTGAATCAGAAGAAGCAGAAGAAGGAGAAGGAGAAGATGAAGTCTGGAGGGTGAATCAGAAGAAGTAGAAGAAGGAGAAGGAGAAGGTGAGGTCTGGAGGGTGAATCAGAAGAAGCAGAAGGAGGAGAAGGAGATGGTGAAGTCTGGAGGGTGAATCAGAAGAAGCAGAAGAAGGAGAAGGAGAAGGTGATGTCTGGAGGGTGAATCAGAAGAAGCAAAAGAAGGAGAAGGAGAAGGTGAAGTCAGGAGGGTGAATCAGAAGAAGCAGAAGAAGGAGAAGGAGAAGGTGAAGTTAGGGGGGTGAATCAGAAGAAGCAGAAGAAGGAGAAGGAGCAGGTGAAGTCAGGGGGGTGAAGCAGAAGAAGTAGAAGAAGGAGAAGGAGAAGGTGAAGTCAGGACGGTGAAGCAGAAGAGGCAGAAGAAGGAGAAGGAGAAGGTGAAGTCTGGAGGGCGCAGCAGAAGAAGCAGAAGAAGGAGAAGGAGAAGGTGAAGTCTGGAGGGTGAATCAGAAGAAGTAGAAGAAGGAGAAGGAGAAGATGAAGTCAGGACGGTGAATCAGAAGAAGTAGAAGAAGGAGAAGGAGAAGGTGAAGTCAGGAGGGTGAAGCAGAAGAAGCAGAAGAAGGAGAAGGAGAAGGTGAAGTCAGGAGGGTGAATCGGAAGAGGTAGAAGAAGGAGAAGGAGAAGGTGAAGTCTGGAGGGTGAATCAGAAGAAGTAGAAGAAGGAGAAGGAGAAGGTGAAGTCTGGAGGGTGAATCAGAAGAAGCAGAAGAAGGAGAAGGAGAAGATGAAGTCAGGACGGTGAATCAGAAGAAGTAGAAGAAGGAAAAGGAGAAGGTGAAGTCAGGAGGGTGAAGCAGAAGAAGCAGAAGAAGGAGAAGGAGAAGGTGAAGTCAGGAGGGTGAATCGGAAGAGGTAGAAGAAGGAGAAGGAGAAGGTGAAGTCTGGAGGGTGAATCAGAAGAAGTAGAAGAAGGAGAAGGAGAAGGTGAAGTCTGGAGGGTGAATCAGAAGAAGCAGAAGAAGGAGAAGGAGAAGGTGACGTCTGGAGGGAGAAGCAGAAGAAGTAGAAGAAGGAGAAGGAGAAGGTGAAGTCTGGAGGGTGAATCAGAAGAAGTAGAAGAAGGAGAAGGAGAAGGTGAAGTCTGGAGGGTGAATCAGAAGAAGTAGAAGACGGAGAAGGAGAAGGTGAAGTCTGGAGGGTGAATCAGAAGAAGCAGAAGAACGAGAAGGAGAAGGTGAAGTCTGGAGGGTGAATCAGAAGAAGTAGAAGAAGGAGAAGGAGAAGGTGTAGTCTGGAGGGTGAATCAGAAGAAGTTGACGAAGGAGAAGGAGAAGGTGAAGTCTGGAGGGTGAATCAGAAGAAGCAGAAGAACGAGAAGGAGAAGGTGAAGTCTGGAGGGTGAATCAGAAGAAGTAGTAGAAGGAGAAGGAGAAGGTGAAGTCTGGAGGATGAATCAGAAGAAGCAGAAGAAGGAGAAGGAGAAGGTGAAGTCTGGAGGGTGAATCAGAAGAAGCAGAAGAAGGAGAAGGAGAAGGTGAAGTCTGGAGGGTGAATCAGAAGAAGCAGAATAAGGAGAAGGAGAAGGTGAAGTCTGGAGGGTGAATCAGAAGAAGCAGAAGAAGGAGAAGGAGAAGGTGAAGTCTGGAGGGTGAATCAGAAGAAGTAGAAGAAGGAGAAGGAGAAGGTGAAGTCTGGAGGGTGAATCAGAAGAAGTAGAAGAAGGAGAAGGAGAAGGTGAAGTCTAGAGGGTGAATCAGAAGCAGTAGAAGAAGGAGAAGGAGAAGGTGAAGTCTGGAGGGTGAAGCAGAAGAAGTAGAAGAAGGAAAAGGAGAAGGTGAAGTCAGGAGGGTGAATCAGAAGAAGTAGAAGAAGGAGAATGAGAAGGTGAAGTCAGGAGGGTGAATCAGAAGAAGCAGAAGAAGGAGAAGGAGAAGGTGAAGTCTGGAGGGTGAATCAGAAGAATCAGAAGAAGGAGAAGGAGAAGGTGAAGTCTGGAGGGTGAATCAGAAGAAGCAGAAGAAAGAGAAGGCGAAGGTGAATTCTGGAGGGTGAAGCAGAAGAAACAGAAGAAGGAGAAGGAGAAGGTGAAGACTGGAGAGTGAATCAGAAGAAGTAGAAGAAGGAGAAGGAGAAGGTGAGGTCTGGAGGGTGAATCAGAAGAAGTAGAAGAAGGAGAAGGAGAAGGTGAAGTCTGGAGGGTGAATCAGAAGAAGCAGAAGAAGGAGAAGGAGAAGGTGAAGTCTGGAGGGTGAATCAGAAGAAGCAGAAGAAGGAGAAGAAGAAGATGAAGTCTGGAGGGTGAATCAGAAGTAGTAGAAGAAGTAGAAGGAGAAGGTGAGGTCTGGAGGGTGAATCAGAAGAAGCAGAAGAAGGAGAAGGAGAAGGTGAAGTCTGGAGGGTGAATCAGAAGAAGCAGAAGAAGGAGAAGGAGAAGGTGAAGTCTGGAGGGTGAATCAGAAGAAGCAGAAGAAGGAGAAGGAGAAGGTGAAGTCAGGAGGGTGAATCAGAAGAAGCAGAAGAAGGAGAAGGAGAAGGTGTAGTTAGGAGGGTGAATCAGAAGAAGCAGAAGAAGGAGAAGGAGAAGGTGAAGTCTGGAGGGTGAATCAGAAGAAGCAGAAGAAGGAGAAGGAGAAGGTGAAGTCTGGAGGGTGAATTAGAAGAAGCAGAAGAAGGAGAAGGAGAAGGTGAAGTCAGGAGGGTGAATCAGAAGAAGCAGAAGAAGGAGAAGCAGAAGGTAAAGTTGGGAGGGTGAATCAGAAGAAGCAGATGAAGGAGAAGGAGCAGGTGAAGTCAGGGGGGTGAAGCAGAAGAAGTAGAAGAAGGAGAAGGAGAAGGTGAAGTCAGGAGGGTGAAGCAGTAGAAGGAGAAGAAGGAGAAGGAGAAGTTGAAGTCTGGAGGGCGCAGCAGAAGAAGCAGAAGAAGGAGAAGGAGAAGGTGAAGTCTGGAGGGTGAAGCAGAAGAAGCAGAAGAAGGAGAAGGAGAAGGAGAAGTCTGGAGGGTGAATCAGAAGAAGTAGAAGAAGGAGAAGGAGAAGGTGAAGTCTGGAGGGTGAAGCAGAAGAAGCAGAAGAAGGAGAAGGAGAAGGTGAAGTCTGGAGGGCGAAGCAGAAGAAGCAGAAGAAGGAGAAGGGGAAGGGGAAGTCTGGAGGGTGAATCAGAAGAAATAGAAGAAGCAGAAGGAGAAGGTGAAGTCTGGAGGGTGAATCAGAAGAAATAGAAGAAACAGAAGGAGAAGGTGAAGTCTGGAGGGTGAATCAGAAGAAGCAGAATAAGGAGAAGGAGAAGGTGAAGTCTGGAGGGTGAATGAGAAGATGCAGAAGAAGGAGAAGGTGAAGTCTGGAGGGTGAATCAGAAGAAGTAGAAGAAGGAGAAGGAGAAGGTGAAGTCTGGAGGGTGAATCAGAAGAAGTAGAAGAAGGAGAAGGAGAAGGTGAAGTCTGGAGGGTGAATCAGAAGAAGCAGAAGAAGGAGAAGGAGAAGGTGAAGTCTGGAGGGAGAATCAGAAGAAGCAGAAGAAGGAGAAGGAGACGATGAAATCTGGAGGGTGAATCAGAAGAAGTAGAAGAAGGAGAAGGTGAAGTCTGGAGGGTGAATCAGACAAAGCAGAAGAAGGAGAAGGAGAAGGTGAAGTCTGGAGGGTGAATCAGAAGAAGCAGCAGAAGGAGAAGGAGAAGGTGAAGTCTGGAGGGTGAATCAGAAGAAGCAGAATAAGGAGAAGGAGAAGGTGATGTCTGGAGGGTGAATCAGAAGAAGCAGAAGAAGTAGAAGGAGAAGGTGAAGTCTGGAGGGTGAATCAGAAGAAGTAGAAGAAGGAGAAGGAGAAGGTGAAGTCTGGAGGGTGAAGCAGAAGAAGGAGAAGAAGGAGAATGAGAAGGTGAAGTCAGGAGGGTGAATCAGAAGAAGTAGAAGAAGGAGAAGGAGAAGGTGAAGTCAGGAGGGTGATTCAGAAGAAGCAGAAGAAGGAGAAGGAGAAGGTGAAGTCTGGAGGGTGAATCAGAAGAATCAGAAGAAGGAGAAGGAGAAGGTGAAGTCTGGAGGGTGAATCAGAAGAAGCAGAAGAAAGAGAAGGAGAAGGTGAAGTCTGGAGGGTGAAGCAGAAGAAACAGAAGAAGGAGAAGGAGAAGGTGAAGACTGAAGGGTGAATCAGAAGAAGTAGAAGAAGGAGAAGGAGAAGGTGAGGTCTGGAGGGTGAATCAGAAGAAGTAGAAGAAGGAGAAGGAGAAGGTGAAGTCTGGAGGGTGAATCAGAAGAAGCAGAAGAAGGAGAAGGAGAAGGTGAAGTCTGGAGGGTGAATCAGAAGAAGCAGAAGAAGGAGAAGGAGAAGATGAAGTCTGGAGGGTGAATCAGAAGAAGTAGAAGAAGGAGAAGGAGAAGGTGAAGTCTGGAGGGTGAATCAGAAGAAGCAGAAGAAGGAGAAGGAGAAGGTGAGGTCTGGAGGGTGAATCAGAAGAAGCAGAAGAAGGAGAAGGAGAAGTTGATGTCTGGAGGGTGAATCAGAAGAAGCAAAAGAAGGAGAAGGAGAAGGTGAAGTCAGGAGGGTGAATCAGAAGAAGCAGAAGAAGGAGAAGGAGAAGGTGAAGTTAGGAGGGTGAATCAGAAGAAGCAGAAGAAGGAGAAGGAGCAGGTGAAGTCAGGGGGGTGAAGCAGAAGAAGTAGAAGAAGGAGAAGGAGAAGGTGAAGTCAGGACGGTGAAGCAGAAGAGGCAGAAGAAGGAGAAGGAGAAGGTGAAGTCTGGAGGGCGCAGCAGAAGAAGCAGAAGAAGGAGAAGGAGAAGGTGAAGTCTGGAGGGTGAAGCAGAAGAAGCAGAAGAAGGAGAAGGAGAAGGTGAAGTCTGGAGGGTGAATCAGAAGAAGTAGAAGAAGGAGAAGGAGAAGGTGAAGTCAGGAGGGTGAATCAGAAGAAGCAGAAGAAGGAGAAGGAGAAGGTGAAGTTAGGAGGGTGAATCAGAAGAAGCAGAAGAAGGAGAAGGAGAAGGTGAAGTCTGGAGGGTGAATCAGAAGAAGGAGAAGGAGAAGGTGAAGTCAGGAGGGTGAATCAGAAGAAGCAGAAGAAGGAAAAGGAGAAGGTGAAGTCTGGAGGGTGAATTAGAAGAAGCAGAAGAAGGAGAAGGAGAAGGTGAAGTCTGGAGGGTGAATCAGAAGAAGCAGAAGAAGGAGAAGGAGAAGGTGAAGTCTGGAGGGTGAATTAGAAGAAGCAGAAGAAGGAGAAGGAGAAGGTGAAGTCAGGAGGGTGAATCAGAAGAAGCAGAAGAAGGAGAAGCAGAAGGTAAAGTTAGGATGGTGAATCAGAAGAAGCAGAAGAAGGAGAAGGAGCAGGTGAAGTCAGGGGGGTGAAGCAGAAGAAGTAGAAGAAGGAGAAGGAGAAGGTGAAGTCAGGAGGGTGAAGCAGAAGAAGCAGAAGAAGGAGAAGGAGAAGGTGAAGTCTGGAGGGCGCAGCAGAAGAAGCAGAAGAAGGAGAAGGAGAAGGTGAAGTCTGGAGGGTGAAGCAGAAGAAGCAGAAGAAGGAGAAGGAGAAGGTGATGTCTGGAGGGTGAATCAGAAGAAGTAGAAGAAGGAGAAGGAGAAGGTGAAGTCTGGAGGGTGAATCAGAAGAAGCAGAAGAAGGAGAAGGAGAAGGTGAAGTCTGGAGGGTGAATCAGAAGAAGCAGAAGAAGGAGAAGGAGAAGGTGAAGTCTGGAGGGTGAATCAGAAGAAGCAGAATAAGGAGAAGGAGAAGGTGAAGTCTGGAGGGTGAATCAGAAGAAGCAGAAGAAGGAGAAGGAGAAGGTGAAGTCTGGAGGGTGAATCAGAAGAAGTAGAAGAAGGAGAAGGAGAAGGTGAAGTCTGGAGGGTGAATCAGAAGAAGTAGAAGAAGGAGAAGGAGAAGGTGAAGTCTGGAGGGTGAATCAGAAGAAGCAGAAGAAGGAGAAGGAGAAGGTGAAGTCTGGAGGGTGAATCAGAAGAAGCAGAAGAAGGAGAAGGAGACGATGAAGTCTGGAGGGTGAATCAGAAGAAGTAGAAGAAGGAGAAGGAGAAGGTGAAGTCTGGAGGGTGAATCAGAAGAATCAGAAGAAGGAGAAGGAGAAGGTGAAGTCTGGAGGGTGAATCAGAAGAAGCAGAAGAAGGAGAAGGAGAAGGTGAAGTCTGGAGGGTGAATCAGAAGAAGCAGAATAAGGAGAAGGAGAAGGTGAAGTCTGGAGGGTGAATCAGAAGAAGCAGAAGAAGTAGAAGGAGAAGGTGAAGTCTGGAGGGTGAATCAGAAGAAGTAGAAGAAGGAGAAGGAGAAGGTGAAGTCTGGAGGGTGAAGCAGAAGAAGTAGAAGAAAGAGAAGGAGAAGGTGAAGTCAGGAGGGTGAATCAGAAGAAGTAGAAGAAGGAGAAGGAGAAGGTGAAGTCAGGAGGGTGATTCAGAAGAAGCAGAAGAAGGAGAAGGAGAAGGTGAAGTCTGGAGGGTGAATCAGAAGAATCAGAAGAAGGAGAAGGAGAAGGTGAAGTCTGGAGGGTGAATCAGAAGAAGCAGAAGAAAGAGAAGGAGAAGGTGAAGTCTGGAGGGTGAAGCAGAAGAAACAGAAGAAGGAGAAGGAGAAGGTGAAGACTGAAGGGTGAATCAGAAGAAGTAGAAGAAGGAGAAGGAGAAGGTGAGGTCTGGAGGGTGAATCAGAAGAAGTAGAAGAAGGAGAAGGAGAAGGTGAAGTCTGGAGGGTGAATCAGAAGAAGCAGAAGAAGGAGAAGGAGAAGGTGAAGTCTGGAGGGTGAATCAGAAGAAGCAGAAGAAGGAGAAGGAGAAGATGAAGTCTGGAGGGTGAATCAGAAGAAGTAGAAGAAGGAGAAGGAGAAGGTGAAGTCTGGAGGGTGAATCAGAAGAAGCAGAAGAAGGAGAAGGAGAAGGTGAGGTCTGGAGGGTGAATCAGAAGAAGCAGAAGAAGGAGAAGGAGAAGTTGATGTCTGGAGGGTGAATCAGAAGAAGCAAAAGAAGGAGAAGGAGAAGGTGAAGTCAGGAGGGTGAATCAGAAGAAGCAGAAGAAGGAGAAGGAGAAGGTGAAGTTAGGAGGGTGAATCAGAAGAAGCAGAAGAAGGAGAAGGAGCAGGTGAAGTCAGGGGGGTGAAGCAGAAGAAGTAGAAGAAGGAGAAGGAGAAGGTGAAGTCAGGACGGTGAAGCAGAAGAGGCAGAAGAAGGAGAAGGAGAAGGTGAAGTCTGGAGGGCGCAGCAGAAGAAGCAGAAGAAGGAGAAGGAGAAGGTGAAGTCTGGAGGGTGAAGCAGAAGAAGCAGAAGAAGGAGAAGGAGAAGGTGAAGTCTGGAGGGTGAATCAGAAGAAGTAGAAGAAGGAGAAGGAGAAGGTGAAGTCAGGAGGGTGAATCAGAAGAAGCAGAAGAAGGAGAAGGAGAAGGTGAAGTTAGGAGGGTGAATCAGAAGAAGCAGAAGAAGGAGAAGGAGAAGGTGAAGTCTGGAGGGTGAATCAGAAGAAGGAGAAGGAGAAGGTGAAGTCAGGAGGGTGAATCAGAAGAAGCAGAAGAAGGAAAAGGAGAAGGTGAAGTCTGGAGGGTGAATTAGAAGAAGCAGAAGAAGGAGAAGGAGAAGGTGAAGTCTGGAGGGTGAATCAGAAGAAGCAGAAGAAGGAGAAGGAGAAGGTGAAGTCTGGAGGGTGAATTAGAAGAAGCAGAAGAAGGAGAAGGAGAAGGTGAAGTCAGGAGGGTGAATCAGAAGAAGCAGAAGAAGGAGAAGCAGAAGGTAAAGTTAGGATGGTGAATCAGAAGAAGCAGAAGAAGGAGAAGGAGCAGGTGAAGTCAGGGGGGTGAAGCAGAAGAAGTAGAAGAAGGAGAAGGAGAAGGTGAAGTCAGGAGGGTGAAGCAGAAGAAGCAGAAGAAGGAGAAGGAGAAGGTGAAGTCTGGAGGGCGCAGCAGAAGAAGCAGAAGAAGGAGAAGGAGAAGGTGAAGTCTGGAGGGTGAAGCAGAAGAAGCAGAAGAAGGAGAAGGAGAAGGTGATGTCTGGAGGGTGAATCAGAAGAAGTAGAAGAAGGAGAAGGAGAAGGTGAAGTCTGGAGGGTGAATCAGAAGAAGCAGAAGAAGGAGAAGGAGAAGGTGAAGTCTGGAGGGTGAATCAGAAGAAGCAGAAGAAGGAGAAGGAGAAGGTGAAGTCTGGAGGGTGAATCAGAAGAAGCAGAATAAGGAGAAGGAGAAGGTGAAGTCTGGAGGGTGAATCAGAAGAAGCAGAAGAAGGAGAAGGAGAAGGTGAAGTCTGGAGGGTGAATCAGAAGAAGTAGAAGAAGGAGAAGGAGAAGGTGAAGTCTGGAGGGTGAATCAGAAGAAGTAGAAGAAGGAGAAGGAGAAGGTGAAGTCTGGAGGGTGAATCAGAAGAAGCAGAAGAAGGAGAAGGAGAAGGTGAAGTCTGGAGGGTGAATCAGAAGAAGCAGAAGAAGGAGAAGGAGACGATGAAGTCTGGAGGGTGAATCAGAAGAAGTAGAAGAAGGAGAAGGAGAAGGTGAAGTCTGGAGGGTGAATCAGAAGAATCAGAAGAAGGAGAAGGAGAAGGTGAAGTCTGGAGGGTGAATCAGAAGAAGCAGAAGAAGGAGAAGGAGAAGGTGAAGTCTGGAGGGTGAATCAGAAGAAGCAGAATAAGGAGAAGGAGAAGGTGAAGTCTGGAGGGTGAATCAGAAGAAGCAGAAGAAGTAGAAGGAGAAGGTGAAGTCTGGAGGGTGAATCAGAAGAAGTAGAAGAAGGAGAAGGAGAAGGTGAAGTCTGGAGGGTGAAGCAGAAGAAGTAGAAGAAAGAGAAGGAGAAGGTGAAGTCAGGAGGGTGAATCAGAAGAAGTAGAAGAAGGAGAAGGAGAAGGTGAAGTCAGGAGGGTGATTCAGAAGAAGCAGAAGAAGGAGAAGGAGAAGGTGAAGTCTGGAGGGTGAATCAGAAGAATCAGAAGAAGGAGAAGGAGAAGGTGAAGTCTGGAGGGTGAATCAGAAGAAGCAGAAGAAAGAGAAGGAGAAGGTGAAGTCTGGAGGGTGAAGCAGAAGAAACAGAAGAAGGAGAAGGAGAAGGTGAAGACTGAAGGGTGAATCAGAAGAAGTAGAAGAAGGAGAAGGAGAAGGTGAGGTCTGGAGGGTGAATCAGAAGAAGTAGAAGAAGGAGAAGGAGAAGGTGAAGTCTGGAGGGTGAATCAGAAGAAGCAGAAGAAGGAGAAGGAGAAGGTGAAGTCTGGAGGGTGAATCAGAAGAAGCAGAAGAAGGAGAAGGAGAAGATGAAGTCTGGAGGGTGAATCAGAAGAAGGAGAAGAAGGAGAAGGAGAAGGTGAGGTCTGGAGGGTGAATCAGAAGAAGCAGAAGAAGGAGAAGGAGAATTGAAGTCTGGAGGGTGAATCAGAAGAAGCAGAAGAAGGAGAAGGAGAAGGTGATGTCTGGAGGGTGAATCAGAAGAAGCAAAAGAAGGAGAAGGAGAAGGTGAAGTCAGGAGGGTGAATCAGAAGAAGCAGAAGAAGGAGAAGGAGAAGGTGAAGTTAGGAGGGTGAATCAGAAGAAGCAGAAGAAGGAGAAGGAGCAGGTGAAGTCAGGGGGGTGAAGCAGAAGAAGTAGAAGAAGGAGAAGGAGAAGGTGAAGTCAGGACGGTGAAGCAGAAGAGGCAGAAGAAGGAGAAGGAGAAGGTGAAGTCTGGAGGGCGCAGCAGAAGAAGCAGAAGAAGGAGAAGGAGAAGGTGAAGTCTGGAGGGTGAAGCAGAAGAAGCAGATGAAGGAGAAGGAGAAGGTGACGTCTGGAGGGTGAATCAGAAGAAGTAGAAGAAGGAGAAGGAGAAGGTGAAGTCAGGAGAGTGAAGCAGAAGAAGCAGAAGAAGGAGAAGGAGAAGGTGAAGTCTGGAGGGTGAAGCAGAAGAAGCAGAAGAAGGAGAAGGAGAAGGTGAAGTCTGGAGGGCGAAGCAGAAGAAGCAGAAGAAGGAGAAGGAGAAGGTGAAGTCTGGAGGGTGAAGCAGAAGAAGTAGAAGAAGGAGAAGGAGAAGGTGAGGTCTGGAGGGTGAATCAGAAGAAGCAGAAGAAGGAGAAGGAGAAGGTGAAGTCTGGAGGGTGAATCAGAGGAAGCAGAAGAAGGAGAAGGAGAAGGTGAAGTCTGGAGGGTGAATCAGAAGAAGCAAAAGAAGGAGAAGGAGAAGGTGAAGTCAGGAGGGTGAATCAGAAGAAGCAGAAGAAGGAGAAGGAGAAGATGAAGTTAGGAGGGTGAATCAGAAGAAGCAGAAGAAGGAGAAGGAGCAGGTGAAGTGAGGGGGGTGAAGCAGAAGAAGTAGAAGAAGGAGAAGGAGAAGGTGAAGTCAGGACGGTGAAGCAGAAGAAGCAGAAGAAGGAGAAGGAGAAGGTGAAGTCTGGAGGGCGCAGCAGAAGAAGCCGAAGAAGGAGAAGGAGAAGGTGAAGTCTGGAGGGTGAAGCAGAAGAAGCAGAAGAAGGAGAAGGAGAAGGTGAAGTCTGGAGGGTGAATCAGAAGAAGTAGAAGAAGGAGAAGGAGAAGGTGAAGTCAGGAGAGTGAAGCAGAAGAAGCAGAAGAAGGAGAAGGAGAAGGTGAAGTCTGGAGGGTGAAGCAGAAGAAGCAGAAGAAGGAGAAGGAGAAGGTGAAGTCTGGAGGGCGAAGCAGAAGAAGCAGAAGAAGGAGAAGGAGAAGGTGAAGTCTGGAGGGTGAAGCAGAAGAAGCAGAAGAAGGAGAAGGAGAAGGTGAAGTCTGGAGGGTGAATCAGAAGAAGTAGAAGAAGGAGAAGGAGAAGGTGAAGTCAGGAGGGTGAAGCAGAAGAAGCAGAAGAAGGAGAAGAAGGAGAAGGAGAAGGTTAAGTCTGGAGGGTGAATCAGAAGACGTAGAAGAAGGAGAAGGAGAAGGTGAAGTCTGGAGGGTGAATCAGAAGAAGTAGAAGAAGGAGAAGGAGAATGTGAAGTCTGGAGGGTGAATCAGAAGAAGCAGAAGAAGGAGAAGGAGAAGGTGAAGTCTGGAGGGTCAATCAGAAGAAGTAAAAGAAGGAGAAGGAGAAGGTGAAGTCTGGAGGGTAAATCAGAAGAAGCAGAAGAAGGAGAAGGAGAAGATGAAGTCTGGAGGGTGAAGCAGAAGAAGCAGAAGAAGGAGAAGGAGAAGGTGTAGTCTGGACGGTGAATCAGAAGAAGTAGACGAAGGAGAAGGAGAAGGTGAAGTCTGCAGGGTGAAGCAGAAGAAACAGAAGAAGGAGAAGGAGAAGGTGAAGACTGAAGGGTGAATCAGAAGAAGTAGAAGAAGGAGAAGGAGAAGGTGAAGTCTGGAGGGTGAATCAGAAGAAGCAGAAGAAGGAGAAGGAGAAGGTGAAGTCTGGAGGGTGAATCAGAAGAAGCAGAAGAAGGAGAAGGAGAAGGTGAAGTCTGGAGGGTGAATCAGAAGAAGCAGAAGAAGGAGAAGGAGAAGATGAAGTCTGGAGGGTGAATCAGAAGAAGTAGAAGAAGGAGAAGGAGAAGGTGAGGTCTGGAGGGTGAATCAGAAGAAGCAGAAGAAGGAGAAGGAGAAGGTGAAGTCTGGAGAGTGAAGCAGAAGAAGCAGAAGAAGGAGAAGGAGAAGGTGAAGTCTGGAGGGTGAATCAGAAGAAGTAGAAGAAGGAGAAGGAGAAGGTGAAGTCAGGAGGGTGAAGCAGAAGAAGCAGAAGAAGGAGAATGAGAAGGTGAAGTCTGGAGGGTGAAGCAGAAGAAGCAGAAGAAGGAGAAGGAGAAGGTGAAGTCAGGAGGGTGAAGCAGAAGAAGCAGAAGAAGGAGAATGAGAAGGTGAAGTCTGGAGGGTGAAGCAGAAGAAGCAGAAGAAGGAGAAGGAGAAGGTGAAGTCTGGAGGGTGAAGCAGAAGAAGCAGAAGAAGGAGAAGAAGGAGAAGGAGAAGGTTAAGTCTGGAGGGTGAATCAGAAGACGTAGAAGAAGGAGAAGGAGAAGGTGAAGTCTGGAGGGTGAATCAGAAGAAGTAGAAGAAGGAGAAGGAGAATGTGAAGTCTGGAGGGTGAATCAGAAGAAGCAGAAGAAGGAGAAGGAGAAGGTGAAGTCTGGAGGGTGAATCAGAAGAAGTAAAAGAAGGAGAAGGAGAAGGTGAAGTCTGGAGGGTAAATCAGAAGAAGCAGAAGAAGGAGAAGGAGAAGATGAAGTCTGGAGGGTGAATCAGAAGAAGTAGAAGAAGGAGAAGGAGAAGGTGTAGTCTGGACGGTGAATCAGAAGAAGTAGACGAAGGAGAAGGAGAAGGTGAAGTCTGCAGGGTGAAGCAGAAGAAACAGAAGAAGGAGAAGGAGAAGGTGAAGACTGAAGGGTGAATCAGAAGAAGTAGAAGAAGGAGAAGGAGAAGGTGAAGTCTGGAGGGTGAATCAGAAGAAGCAGAAGAAGGAGAAGGAGAAGGTGAAGTCTGGAGGGTGAATCAGAAGAAGCAGAAGAAGGAGAAGGAGAAGGTGAAGTCTGGAGGGTGAATCAGAAGAAGCAGAAGAAGGAGAAGGAGAAGATGAAGTCTGGAGGGTGAATCAGAAGAAGTAGAAGAAGGAGAAGGAGAAGGTGAGGTCTGGAGGGTGAATCAGAAGAAGCAGAAGAAGGAGAAGGAGAAGGTGAAGTCTGGAGAGTGAAGCAGAAGAAGCAGAAGAAGGAGAAGGAGAAGGTGAAGTCTGGAGGGTGAAGCAGAAGAAGCAGAAGAAGGAGAAGGAGAAGGTGAAGTCTGGAGGGCGAAGCAGAAGAAGCAGAAGAAGGAGAAGGAGAAGGTGAAGTCTGGAGGGTGAAGCAGAAGAAGCAGAAGAAGGAGAAGGAGAAGGTGAAGTCTGGAGGGTGAATCAGAAGAAGTAGAAGAAGGAGAAGGAGAAGGTGAAGTCAGGAGGGTGAAGCAGAAGAAGCAGAAGAAGGAGAAGGAGAAGGTGAAGTCTGGAGGGTGAAGCAGAAGAAGCAGAAGAAGGAGAAGGAGAAGGTGAAGTCTGGAGGGTGAAGCAGAAGAAGCAGAAAAGGAGAAGGAGAAGGTGAAGTAAGGAGGGTGAATCAGAAGAAGTAGAAGAAGGAGAAGGAAAAGGTGAAGTCTGGAGGGTGAATCAGAAGACGTAGAAGAAGGAGAAGGAGAATGTGAAGTCTGGAGGGTGAATCAGAAGAAGCAGAAGAAGGAGAAGGAGAAGTCTGGAGGGAGAAGCAGAAGAAGTAGAAGAAGGAGAAGGAGAAGTTGAAGTCTGGAGGGTGAATCAGAAGAAGTAGAAGAAGGAGAAGGAGAAGGTGAAGTCTGGAGGGTCAATCAGAAGAAGTAGAAGAAGGAGAAGGAGAAGGTGAAGTCTGGAGGGTGAATCAGAAGAAGCAGAAGAAGGAGAAGGAGAAGATGAAGTCTGGAGGGTGAATCAGAAGAAGTAGAAGAAGGAGAAGGTGTAGTCTGGACGGTGAATCAGAAGAAGTAGACGAAGGAGAAGGAGAAGGTGAAGTCTGCAGGGTGAATCAGAAGAAGCAGAAGAAGGAGAAGGAGAAGGTGAAGTCTGGAGGGTGAATCAGAAGAAGTAGAAGAAGGAGAAGGAGAAGGTGAAGTCTGGAGGGTGAATCAGAAGAAGAAGGAGAAGGTGAAGTCTGGAGGGTGAATCAGAAGAAGCAGAAGAAGGAGAAGGAGAAGGTGAATTCTGGAGAGTGAAGCAGAAGAAGCAGAAGAAGGAGAAGGAGAAGGTGAAGTCTGGAGGGTGAAGCAGAAGAAGCAGAAGAAGGAGAAGGAGAAGGTGAAGTCTGGAGGGCGAAGCAGAAGAAGCAGAAGAAGGAGAAGGAGATGGTGAAGTCTGGAGGGTGAAGCAGAAGAAGCAGAAGAAGGAGAAGGGGAAGGTGAAGTCTGGAGGGTGAATCAGAAGAAGTAGAAGAAGGAGAAGGAGAAGGTGAAGTCTGGAGGGTGAAGCAGAAGAAACAGAAGAAGGAGAAGGAGAAGGTGAAGACTGAAGGGTGAATCAGAAGAAGTAGAAGAAGGAGAAGGAGAAGGTGAAGTCTGGAGGGTGAATCAGAAGAAGCAGAAGAAGGAGAAGGAGAAGGTGAAGTCTGGAGGGTGAATCAGAAGAAGCAGAAGAAGGAGAAGGAGAAGGTGAAGTCTGGAGGGTGAATCAGAAGAAGCAGAAGAAGGAGAAGGAGAAGATGAAGTCTGGAGGGTGAATCAGAAGAAGTAGAAGAAGGAGAAGGAGAAGGTGAGGTCTGGAGGGTGAATCAGAAGAAGCAGAAGAAGGAGAAGGAGAAGGTGAAGTCTGGAGAGTGAAGCAGAAGAAGCAGAAGAAGGAGAAGGAGAAGGTGAAGTCTGGAGGGTGAAGCAGAAGAAGCAGAAGAAGGAGAAGGAGAAGGTGAAGTCTGGAGGGCGAAGCAGAAGAAGCAGAAGAAGGAGAAGGAGAAGGTGAAGTCTGGAGGGTGAAGCAGAAGAAGCAGAAGAAGGAGAAGGAGAAGGTGAAGTCTGGAGGGTGAATCAGAAGAAGTAGAAGAAGGAGAAGGAGAAGGTGAAGTCAGGAGGGTGAAGCAGAAGAAGCAGAAGAAGGAGAAGGAGAAGGTGAAGTCTGGAGGGTGAAGCAGAAGAAGCAGAAGAAGGAGAAGGAGAAGGTGAAGTCTGGAGGGTGAAGCAGAAGAAGCAGAAAAGGAGAAGGAGAAGGTGAAGTAAGGAGGGTGAATCAGAAGAAGTAGAAGAAGGAGAAGGAAAAGGTGAAGTCTGGAGGGTGAATCAGAAGACGTAGAAGAAGGAGAAGGAGAATGTGAAGTCTGGAGGGTGAATCAGAAGAAGCAGAAGAAGGAGAAGGAGAAGTCTGGAGGGAGAAGCAGAAGAAGTAGAAGAAGGAGAAGGAGAAGTTGAAGTCTGGAGGGTGAATCAGAAGAAGTAGAAGAAGGAGAAGGAGAAGGTGAAGTCTGGAGGGTCAATCAGAAGAAGTAGAAGAAGGAGAAGGAGAAGGTGAAGTCTGGAGGGTGAATCAGAAGAAGCAGAAGAAGGAGAAGGAGAAGATGAAGTCTGGAGGGTGAATCAGAAGAAGTAGAAGAAGGAGAAGGTGTAGTCTGGACGGTGAATCAGAAGAAGTAGACGAAGGAGAAGGAGAAGGTGAAGTCTGCAGGGTGAATCAGAAGAAGCAGAAGAAGGAGAAGGAGAAGGTGAAGTCTGGAGGGTGAATCAGAAGAAGTAGAAGAAGGAGAAGGAGAAGGTGAAGTCTGGAGGGTGAATCAGAAGAAGAAGGAGAAGGTGAAGTCTGGAGGGTGAATCAGAAGAAGCAGAAGAAGGAGAAGGAGAAGGTGAATTCTGGAGAGTGAAGCAGAAGAAGCAGAAGAAGGAGAAGGAGAAGGTGAAGTCTGGAGGGTGAAGCAGAAGAAGCAGAAGAAGGAGAAGGAGAAGGTGAAGTCTGGAGGGCGAAGCAGAAGAAGCAGAAGAAGGAGAAGGAGATGGTGAAGTCTGGAGGGTGAAGCAGAAGAAGCAGAAGAAGGAGAAGGAGAAGGTGAAGTCTGGAGGGTGAATCAGAAGAAGTAGAAGAAGGAGAAGGAGAAGGTGAAGTCTGGAGGGTGAAGCAGAAGAAACAGAAGAAGGAGAAGGAGAAGGTGAAGACTGAAGGGTGAATCAGAAGAAGTAGAAGAAGGAGAAGGAGAAGGTGAAGTCTGGAGGGTGAATCAGAAGAAGCAGAAGAAGGAGAAGGAGAAGGTGAAGTCTGGAGGGTGAATCAGAAGAAGCAGAAGAAGGAGAAGGAGAAGATGAAGTCTGGAGGGTGAATCAGAAGAAGTAGAAGAAGGAGAAGGAGAAGGTGAGGTCTGGAGGGTGCATCAGAAGAAGCAGAAGAAGGAGAAGGAGAAGGTGAAGTCTGGAGGGTGAATCAGAAGAAGCAGAAGAAGGAGAAGGAGAAGGTGAAGTCTGGAGGGTGAATCAGAAGAAGAAAAAGAAGGAGAAGGAGAAGGTGAAGTCAGGAGGGTGAATCTGAAGAAGCAGAAGAAGGAGAAGGAGAAGGTGAAGTTAGGAGGGTGAATCAGAAGAAGCAGAAGAAGGAGAAGGAGCAGGTGAAGTCAGGGGGGTGAAGCAGAAGAAGTAGAAGAAGGAGAAGGAGAAGGTGAAGTCAGGACGGTGAAGCAGAAGAAGCAGAAGAAGGAGAAGGAGAAGGTGAAGTCTGGAGGGCGCAGCAGAAGAAGCAGAAGAAGGAGAAGGAGAAGGTGAAGTCTGGAGCGTGAAGCAGAAGAAGCAGAAGATGGAGAAGGAGAAGGTGAAGTCTGGAGGGTGAATCAGAAGAAGTAGAAGAAGGAGAAGGAGAAGGTGAAGTCAGGAGAGTGAAGCAGAAGAAGCAGAAGAAGGAGAAGGAGAAGTTGAAGTCTGGAGGGTGAAGCAGAAGAAGCAGAAGAAGGAGAAGGAGAAGGTGAAGTAAGGAGGGTGAATCAGAAGAAGTAGAAGAAGGAGAAGGAGAAGGTGAAGTCTGGAGGGTGAATCAGAAGACGTAGAAGAAGGAGAAGGAGAAGGTGAAGTCTGGAGGGTGAATCAGAAGAAGTAGAAGAAGGAGAAGGAGAAGGTGAAGTCTGGAGGGTGAATCAGAAGAAGCAGAAGAAGGAGAAGGAGAAGGTGAAGTCTGGAGGGAGAAGCAGAAGAAGTAGAAGAAGGAGAAGTAGAAGTTGAAGTCTGGAGGGTGAATCAGAAGAAGTAGAAGAAGGAGAAGGAGAAGGTGAAGTCTGGAGGGTCAATCAGAAGAAGTAGAAGAAGGAGAAGGAGAAGGTGAAGTCTGGAGGGTGAATCAGAAGAAGCAGAAGAAGGAGAAGGAGAAGATGAAGTCTGGAGGGTGAATCAGAAGAAGTAGAAGAAGGAGAAGGAGAAGGTGTAGTCTGGACGGTGAATCAGAAGAAGTAGACGAAGGAGAAGGAGAAGGTGAAGTCTGCAGGGTGAATCAGAAGAAGCAGAAGAAGGAGAAGGAGAAGGTGAAGTCTGGAGGGTGAATCAGAAGAAGTAGAAGAAGGAGAAGGAGAAGGTGAAGTCTGGAGGGTGAATCAGAAGAAGAAGGAGAAGGTGAAGACTGGAGGGTGAATCAGAAGAAGCAGAAGAAGGAGAAGGAGAAGGTGAAGTCTGGAGGGTGAACCAGAAGAAGCAGAATAAGGAGAAGGAGAAGGTGAAGTCTGGAGGGTGAATCAGAAGAAGCAGAAGAAGGAGAAGGAGAAGGTGAAGTCTGGAGGGAGAATCAGAAGAAGTAGAAGAAGGAGAAGGAGAAGGTGAAGTCTGGAGGGTGAATCAGAAGAAGTAGAAGAAGGAGAAGGATAAGGTGAAGTCAGGAGAGTGAAGCAGAAGAAGCAGAAGAAGGAGAAGGAGAAGGTGAAGTCTGGAGGTTGAAGCAGAAGAAGCAGAAGAAGGAGAAGGAGAAGGTGAAGTCTGGAGGGCGAAGCAGAAGAAGCATAAGAAGGAGAAGGAGAAGGTGAAGTCTGGAGGGTGAAGCAGAAGAAGCAGAAGAAGGAGAAGGAGAAGGTGAAGTCTGGAGGGTGAATCAGAAGAAGTAGAAGAAGGAGAAGGAGAAGGTGAAGTCAGGAGGGTGAAGCAGAAGAAGCAGAAGAAGGAGAAGGAGAAGGTGAAGTCTGGAGGGTGAAGCAGAAGAAGCAGAAGAAGGAGAAGGAGAAGGTGAAGTTTGGAGGGTGAAGCAGAAGAAGCAGAAGAAGGAGAAGGAGAAGGTGAAGTCAGGAGGGTGAATCAGAAGAAGTAGAAGAAGGAGAAGGAGAAGGTGAAGTCTGGAGGGTGAATCAGAAGAAGTAGAAGAAGGAGAAGGAGAAGGTGAAGTCTGGAGGGTGAATCAGAAGAAGTAGAAGAAGGAGAAGGAGAAGGTGAAGTCTGGAGGGTGAATCAGAAGAAGTAGAAGAAAGAGAAGGAGAAGGTGAAGTCTGGAGGGAGAAGCAGAAGAAGTAGAAGAAGGAGAAGGAGAAGGTGAAGTCTGGAGCGTGAATCAGAAGATGTAGAAGAAGGAGAAGGAGAAGGTGAAGTCTGGAGGGTCAATCAGAAGAAGTAGAAGAAGGAGAAGGAGAAGGTGAAGTCTGGAGGGTCAATCAGAAGAAGCAGAAGAAGGAGAAGGAGAAGGTGAAGTCTGGAGGGTGAATCAGAAGAAGTAGAAGAAGGAGAAGGAGAAGGTGTAGTCTGGACGGTGAATCAGAAGAAGTAGACGAAGGAGAAGGAGAAGGTGAAGTCTGCAGGGTGAATCAGAAGAAGCAGAAGAAGGAGAAGGAGAAGGTGAAGTCTGGAGGGTGAATCAGAAGAAGTAGAATAAGGAGAAGGAGAAGGTGAAGTCTGGAGGGTGAATCAGAAGAAGCAGAAGAAGGAGAAGGAGAAGGTGAAGTCTGGAGGGTGAATCAGAAGAAGCAGAAGAAGGAGAAGGAGAAGGTGATGTCTGGAGGGTGAATCAGAAGAAGCAGAATAAGGAGAAGGAGAAGGTGAAGTCTGGAGGGTGAATCAGAAGAAGCAGAAGAAGGAGATGGAGAAGGTGAAGTCTGGAGGGTGAATCAGAAGAAGTAGAAGAAGGAGAAGGAGAAGGTGAAGTCTGGAGGGTGAATCAGAAGAAGTAGAAGAAGGAGAAGGAGAAGGTGAAGTCTGGAGGCTGAATCAGAAGAAGCAGAAGAAGGAGAAGGAGAAGGTGAAGTCTGGAGGATGAATCAGAAGAAGCAGAAGAAGGAGAAGGAGACGATGAAGTCTGGAGGGTGAATCAGAAGAAGTAGAAGAAGGAGAAGGAGAAGGTGAAGTCTGGAGGGTGAATCAGAAGAAGCAGAAGAAGGAGAAGGAGAAGGTGAAGTCTGCAGGGTGAATCAGAAGAAGCAGAAGAAGGAGAAGGAGAAGCTGAAGTCTGGAGGGTGAATCAGAAGAAGCAGAATAAGGAGAAGGAGAAGGTGAAGTCTGGAGGGTGAATCAGAAGAAGCAGAAGAAGGAGAAGGTGACGTCTGGAGGGTGAATCAGAAGAAGTAGAAGAAGGAGAAGGAGAAGGTGAAGTCTGGAGGGTGAAGCAGAAGAAGTAGAAGAAGGAGAAGGAGAAGGTGAAGTCAGGAGGGTGAATCAGAAGAAGTAGAAGAATGAGAAGGAGAAGGTGAAGTCAGGAGGGTGAATCAGAAGAAGCTGAAGAAGGAGAAGGAGAAGGTGAAGTCTGGAGGGTGAATCAGAAGAATCAGAAGAAGGAGACGGAGAAGGTGAAGTCTGGAGGGTGAATCAGAAGAAGCAGAAGAAAGAGAAGGAGAAGGTGATGTCTGGAGGGTGAAGCAGAAGAAACAGAAGAAGGAGAAGGAGAAGGTGAAGACTGGAGGGTGAATCAGAAGAAGTAGAAGAAGGAGAAGGAGAAGGTGAAGTCTGGAGGGTGAATCAGAAGAAGTAGAAGAAGTTGAAGGAGAAGGTGAAGTCTGGAGGGTGAATCAGAAGAAGCAGAAGAAGGAGAAGGAGAAGGTGAAGTCTGGAGGGTGAATCAGAAGAAGCAGAAGAAGAAGAAGGAGAAGATGAAGTCTGGAGGGTGAATCAGAAGAAGTAGAAGAAGGAGAAGGAGAAGGTGAGGTCTGGAGGGTGAATCAGAAGAAGCAGAAGAAGGAGAAGGAGAAGGTGAAGTCTGGAGGGTGAATCAGAAGAAGCAGAAGAAGGAGAAGGAGAAGGTGAAGTTAGGAGTGTGAATCAGAAGAAGCAGAAGAAGGGGAAGGAGAAGGTGAAGTCAGGGGGGTGAAGCAGAAGAAGTAGAAGAAGGAGAAGGAGAAGGTGAAGTCAGGAGGGTGAAGCAGAAGAAGCAGAAGAAGGAGAAGGAGAAGGTGAAGTCTGGAGGGCGCAGCAGAAGAAGCAGAAGAAGGAGAAGGAGAAGGTGCAGTCTGGAGGGTGAAGCAGAAGAAGCAGAAGAAGGAGAAGGAGAAGGTGAAGTCTGGAGGGTGAAACAGAAGAAGTAGAAGAAGGAGAAGGAGAAGGTGAAGTCAGGAGGGTGAAGCAGAAGAAGCAGAAGAAGGAGAAGGAGAAGGTGAAGTCTGGAGGGTGAATCAGAAGAAGTAGAAGAAGGAGAAGGAGAAGGTGAAGTCAGGAGGGTGAAGCAGAAGAAGTAGAAGAAGGAGAAGGAGAAGGCGAAGCCTGGAGTGTGAAACAGAAGAAGTAGAAGAAGGAGAAGGAGAAGGTGAAGTCTGGAGCGTGAATCAGAAGATGTAGAAGAAGGAGAAGGAGAAGGTGAAGTCTGGATGGTGAATCAGAAGAAGCAGAAGAAGGAGAAGGAGAAGGTGAAGTCTGGAGGGTGAATCAGAAGAAGTAGAAGAAGGAGAAGGAGAAGGTGTAGTCTGGACGGTGAATCAGAAGAAGTAGACGAAGGAGAAGGAGAAGGTGAAGTCTGCAGGGTGAATCAGAAGAAGCAGAAGAAGGAGAAGGAGAAGGTGAAGTCTGGAGGGTGAATCAGAAGAAGTAGAAGAAGGAGAAGGAGAAGGTGAAGTCTGGAGGGTGAATCAGAAGAAGCAGAAGAAGGAGAAGGAGAAGGTGAAGTCTGGAGGGTGAATCAGAAGAAGCAGAAGAAGGAGAAGGAGAAGGTGAAGTCTGGAGGGTGAATCAGAAGAAGCAGAATAAGGAGAAGGAGAAGGTGAAGTCAGGAGGGTGAATCAGAAGAAGCAGTAGAAGGAGAAGGGGAAGGTGAAGTCTGGAGGGTGAATCAGAAGAAGTAGAAGAAGGAGAAGGAGAAGGTGAAGTCTGGAGGGTGAATCAGAAGAAGTAGAAGAAGGAGAAGGAGGAGGTGAAGTCTGGAGGGTGAATCAGAAGAAGCAGAAGAAGGAGAAGGAGAAGGTGAAGTCTGGTGGATGAATCAGAAGAAGCAGAAGAAGGAGAAGGAGACGATGAAGTCTGGAGGGTGAAGCAGAAGAAGCAGAAGAAGGATAAGGAGAAGGTGAAGTCTGGAGGGCGAAGCAGAAGAAGCATAAGAAGGAGAAGGAGAAGGTGAATTCTGGAGGGTGAAGCAGAAGAAGCAGAAGAAGGAGAAGGAGAAGGTGAAGTCTGGAGGGTGGATCAGAAGAAGTAGAAGAAGGAGAAGGAGAAGGTGAAGTCAGGAGGGTGAAGCAGAAGAAGCAGAAGAAGCAGAAGGAGAAGGTGAAGTCTGGAGGGTGAAGCAGAAGAAGCAGAAGAAGGAGAAGGAGAAGGTGAAGTTTGGAGGGTGAAGCAGAAGAAGCAGAAGAAGGAGAAGGAGAAGGTGAAGTCAGGAGGGTGAATCAGAAGAAGTAGAAGAAGGAGAAGGAGAAGGTGAAGTCTGGAGGGTGAATCAGAAGAAGTAGAAGAAGGAGAAGGAGAAGGTGAAGTCTGGAGGGTGAATCAGAAGAAGTAGAAGAAGGAGAAGGAGAAGGTGAAGTCTGGAGGGTGAATCAGAAGAAGTAGAGGAAAGAGAAGGAGAAGGTGAAGTCTGGAGGGAGAAGCAGAAGAAGTAGAAGAAGGAGAAGGAGAAGGTGAAGTCTGGAGCGTGAATCAGAAGATGTAGAAGAAGGAGAAGGAGAAGGTGAAGTCTGGAGGGTCAATCAGAAGAAGTAGAAGAAGGAGAAGGAGAAGGTGAAGTCTGGAGGGTGAATCAGAAGAAGCAGAAGAAGGAGAAGGAGAAGGTGAAGTCTGGAGGGTGAATCAGAAGAAGTAGAAGAAGGAGAAGGAGAAGGTGTAGTCTGGACGGTGAATCAGAAGAAGTAGACGAAGGAGAAGGAGAAGGTGAAGTCTGCAGGGTGAATCAGAAGAAGCAGAAGAAGGAGAAGGAGAAGGTGAAGTCTGGAGGGTGAATCAGAAGAAGCAGAAGAAGGAGAAGGAGAAGGTGAAGTCTGGAGGGTGAATCAGAAGAAGCAGAATAAGGAGAAGGAGAAGGTGAAGTCTGGAGGGTGAATCAGAAGAAGCAGAAGAAGGAGAAGGAGACGATGAAGTCTGGAGGGTGAATCAGAAGAAGTAGAAGAAGGAGAAGGAGAAGGTGAAGTCTGGAGGGTGAATCAGAAGAAGCAGAAGAAGGAGAAGGAGAAGGTGAAGTCTGGAGGGTGAATCAGAAGAAGCAGAAGAAGGAGAAGGAGAAGGTGAAGTCTGGAGGGTGAATCAGAAGAAGCAGAATAAGGAGAAGGAGAAGGTGAAGTCTGGAGGGTGAAGCAGAAGAAGTAGAAGAAGGAGAAGGAGAAGGTGAAGTCAGGAGGGTGAATCAGAAGAAGTAGAAGAAGGAGAAGGAGAAGGTGAAGTCAGGAGGGTGAATCAGAAGAAGCTGAAGAAGGAGAAGGAGAAGGTGAAGTCTGGAGGGTGAATCAGAAGAATCAGAAGAAGGAGAAGGAGAAGGTGAAGTCTGGAGGGTGAATCAGAAGAAGCAGAAGAAAGAGAAGGAGAAGGTGATGTCTGGAGGGTGAAGCAGAAGAAACAGAAGAAGGAGAAGGAGAAGGTGAAGACTGGAGGGTGAATCAGAAGAAGTAGAAGAAGGAGAAGGAGAAGGTGAAGTCTGGAGGGTGAATCAGAAGAAGTAGAAGAAGTTGAAGGAGAAGGTGAAGTCTGGAGGGTGAATCAGAAGAAGCAGAAGAAGGAGAAGGAGAAGGTGAAGTCTGGAGGGTGAATCAGAAGAAGCAGAAGAAGAAGAAGGAGAAGATGAAGTCTGGAGGGTGAATCAGAAGAAGTAGAAGAAGGAGAAGGAGAAGGTGAGGTCTGGAGGGTGAATCAGAAGAAGCAGAAGAAGGAGAAGGAGAAGGTGAAGTCTGGAGGGTGAATCAGAAGAAGCAGAAGAAGGAGAAGGAGAAGGTGAAGTTAGGAGGGTGAATCAGAAGAAGCAGAAGAAGGAGAAGGAGAAGGTGAAGTCAGGGGGGTGAAGCAGAAGAAGTAGAAGAAGGAGAAGGAGAAGGTGAAGTCAGGAGGGTGAAGCAGAAGAAGCAGAAGAAGGAGAAGGAGAAGGTGAAGTCTTGAGGGCGCAGCAGAAGAAGCAGAAGAAGGAGAAGGAGAAGGTGCAGTCTGGAGGGTGAAGCAGAAGAAGCAGAAGAAGGAGAAGGAGAAGGTGAAGTCTGGAGGGTGAAACAGAAGAAGTAGAAGAAGGAGAAGGAGAAGGTGAAGTCAGGAGGGTGAAGCAGAAGAAGCAGAAGAAGGAGAAGGAGAAGGTGAAGTCTGGAGGGTAAATCAGAAGAAGTAGAAGAAGGAGAAGGAGAAGGTGAAGTCAGGAGGGTGAAGCAGAAGAAGTAGAAGAAGGAGAAGGAGAAGGCGAAGCCTGGAGTGTGAAACAGAAGAAGTAGAAGAAGGAGAAGGAGAAGATGAAGTCTGGAGCGTGAATCAGAAGATGTAGAAGAAGGAGAAGGTGAAGTCTGGAGGGTCAATCAGAAGAAGTAGAAGAAGGAGACGGAGAAGGTGAAGTCTGGAGGGTGAATCAGAAGAAGCAGAAGAAGGAGAAGGAGAAGGTGAAGTCTGGAGGGTGAATCACAAGAAGTAGAAGAAGGAGAAGGAGAAGGTGTAGTCTGGACGGTGAATCAGAAGAAGTAGACGAAGGAGAAGGAGAAGGTGAAGTCTGCAGGGTGAATCAGAAGAAGCAGAAGAAGGAGAAGGAGAAGGTGAAGTCTGGAGGGTGAATCAGAAGAAGGAGAAGAAGGAGAAGGAGAAGGTGAAGTCTGGAGGGTGAATCAGAAGAAGCAGAAGAAGGAGAAGGAGAAGGTGAAGTCTGGAGGGTGAATCAGAAGAAGCAGAAGAAGGAGAAGGAGAAGGTGAAGTCTGGAGGGTGAATCAGAAGAAGCAGAATAAGGAGAAGGAGAAGGTGAAGTCAGGAGGGTGAATCAGAAGAAGCAGAAGAAGGAGAAGGGGAAGGTGAAGTCTGGAGGGTGAATCAGAAGAAGTAGAAGAAGGAGAAGGAGAAGGTGAAGTCTGGAGGGTGAATCAGAAGAAGTAGAAGAAGGAGAAGGAGAAGGTGAAGTCTGGAGGTTGAATCAGAAGAAGCAGAAGAAGGAGAAGGAGAAGGTGAAGTCTGGAGGATGAATCAGAAGAAGCAGAAGAAGGAGAAGGAGACGATGAAGTCTGGAGGGTGAATCAGAAGAAGCAGAAGAAGGAGAAGGAGAAGGTGAAGTCTGGAGGGTGAATCAGAAGAAGCAGAAGAAGGAGAAGGAGAAGGTGAAGTCTGGAGGGTGAATCAGAAGAAGCAGAAGAAGGAGAAGGAGAAGGTGAAGTCTGGAGGTGAATCAGAAGAAGCAGAATAAGGAGAAGGAGAAGGTGAAGTCTGGAGGGTGAATCAGAAGAAGCAGAAGAAGGAGAAGGTGAAGTCTGGAGGGTGAATCAGAAGAAGTAGAAGAAGGAGAAGGAGAAGGTGAAGTCTGGAGGGTGAAGCAGAAGAAGTAGAAGAAGGAGAAGGAGAAGGTGAAGTCAGGAGGGTGAATCAGAAGAAGTAGAAGAAGGAGAAGGAGAAGGTGAAGTCAGGAGGGTGAATCAGAAGAAGCTGAAGAAGGAGAAGGAGAAGGTGAAGTCTGGATGGTGAATCAGAAGAATCAGGTGAAGGAGAAGGTGAAGTCTGGAGGGTGAATCAGAAGAAGCAGAATAAAGAGAAGGAGAAGGTGATGTCTGGAGGGTGAAGCAGAAGAAACAGAAGAAGGAGAAGGAGAAGGTGAAGACTGGAGGGTGAATCAGAAGAAGTAGAAGAAGGAGAAGGAGAAGGTGAAGTCTGGAGGGTGAATCAGAAGAAGTAGAAGAAGTTGAAGGAGAAGGTGAAGTCTGGAGGGTGAATCAGAAGAAGCAGAAGAAGGAGAAGGAGAAGGTGAAGTCTGGAGGGTGAATCAGAAGAAGCAGAAGAAGAAGAAGGAGAAGATGAAGTCTGCAGGGTGAATCAGAAGAAGTAGAAGAAGGAGAAGGAGATGGTGAAGTCAGGGGGGTGAAGCAGAAGAAGTAGAAGAAGGAGAAGGAGAAGGTGAAGTCAGGAGGGTGAAGCAGAAGAAGCAGAAGAAGGAGAAGGAGAAGCTGAAGTCTGGAGGGCGCAGCAGAAGAAGCAGAAGAAGGAGAACGAGAAGGTGAAGTCTGGAGGGTGAAGCAGAAGAAGCAGAAGAAGGAGAAGGAGAAGGTGAAGTCTGGAGGGTGAAACAGAAGAAGTAGAAGAAGGAGAAGGAGAAGGTGAAGTCAGGAGGTTGAAGCAGAAGAAGCAGAAGAAGGAGAAGGAGAAGGTGAAGTCTGGAGAGTGAATCAGAAGAAGTAGAAGAAGGAGAAGGAGAAGGTGAAGTCAGGAGGGTGAAGCAGAAGAAGCAGAAGAAGGAGAAGGAGAAGGTGAAGTCTGGAGGTTGAAGCAGAAGAAGCAGAAGAAGGAGAAGGAGAAGGTGAAGTCTGGAGGGTGAAGCAAAAGAAGCAGAAGAAGGAGAAGAAGAAGGTGAAGTCAGGAGGGTGAATCAGAAGAAGTAGAAAAAGGAGAAGGAGAAGGTGAAGTCTGGAGGGTGAATCAGAAGAAGTAGAAGAAGGAGAAGGAGAAGGTGAAGTCTGGAGGGTGAATCAGAAGAAGTAGAAGAAGGAGAAGGAGAAGGTGAAGTCTGGAGGGTGAATCAGAAGAAGCAGAAGAAGGAGAAGGAGAAGATGAAGTCTGGAGGGTGAATCAGAAGAAGTAGAAGAAGGAGAAGGAGAAGGTGAGGTCTGGAGGGTGAATCAGAAGAAGCAGAAGAAGGAGAAGGTGAAGTCTGGAGGGTGAATCAGAAGAAGCAGAAGAAGGAGAAGGAGAAGGTGAAGTCTGGAGGGTGAAGCAGAAGAAGCAGAAGAAGGAGAAGGAGAAGGTGAAGTCTGGAGGGTGAATCAGAAGAAGCAGAAGAAGTAGAAGGAGAAGGTGATGTCTGGAGGGTGAATCAGAAGAAGTAGAAGAAGGAGAAGGAGAAGGTGAAGTCTGGAGGGTGAATCAGAAGAAGCAGAAGAAGGAGAAGGAGAAGGTGAAGTCAGGAGGGTCAATCAGAAGAAGCAGAAGAAGGAGAAGGAGAAGGTGAAGACTGGAGGGTGAATCAGAAGAAGTAGAAGAAGCAGAAGGAGAAGGTGAAGTCTGGAGGGTGAATCAGAAGAAGTAGAAGAAGGAGAAGGAGATGGTGAGGTCTGGAGGGTGAATCAGAAGAAGCAGAAGAAGGAGAAGGAGAAGGTGAAGTCTGGAGGGTGAATCAGAAGAAGCAGAAGAAGGAGAAGGAGAAGGTGAAGACTGGAGGGTGAATCAGAAGAAGTAGAAGAAGGAGAAGGAGAAGATGAAGTCTGGAGGGTGAATCAGAAGAAGTAGAAGAAGGAGAAGGAGAAGGTGAGGTCTGGAGGGTGAATCAGAAGAAGTAGAAGAAGGAGAAGGAGAAGGTGAAGTCAGGAGGGTGAATCAGAAGAAGCAGAAGAAGGAGAAGGAGAAGGTGAAGTTAGGAGGGTGAATCAGAAGAAGCAGAAGAAGGAGAAGGAGAAGTTGAAGTCAAGGGGGTGAAGCAGAAGAAGTAGAAGAAGGAGAAGGAGAAGGTGAAGTCAGGATGGTGAAGCAGAAGAAGCAGAAGAAGGAGAAGGAGAAGGTGAAGTCTGGCGGGCGCAGCAGAAGAAGCAGAAGAAGGAGAAGGAGAAGTTGAAGTCTGGAGGGTGAAGCAGAAGAAGCAGAAGAAGGAGAAGGAGAAGGTGAAGTCTGGAGGGTGAATCAGAAGAAGTAGAAGAAGGAGAAGGAGAAGGTGAAGTCAGGAGGGTGAAGCAGAAGAAGCAGATGAAGGAGAAGGAGAAGGTGAAGTCTGGAGGGTGAAGCAGAAGAAGCAGAAGAAGGAGAAGGAGAAGGTGAAGTCTGGAGGGTGAAGCAGAAGAAGTAGAAGAAGGAGAAGGAGAAGGTGAAGTCTGGAGGGTGAAGCAGAAGAAGCAGAAGAAGGAGAAGGAGAAGGTGAAGTCTGGAGGGTGAATCAGAAGGAGTAGAAGAAGGAGAAGGAGAAGGTGAAGTCAGGAGGGTGAAGCAGAAGAAGCAGAAGAAGGAGAAGGAGAAGGTGAAGTCTGGAGGGTGAAGCAGAAGAAGCAGAAGAAGGAGAAGGAGAAGGTGAAGTCTGGAGGGTGAATCAGAAGAAGCAGAAGAAGGAGAAGGAAAAGGTGAAGTCTGGAGGGTGAATCAGAAGAAGTAGAAGAAGGAGAAGGAGAAGGTGAAGTCTGGAGGGTGAATCAGAAGAAGTAGAAGAAGGAGAAGGAGAAGGTGAAGTCTGGAGGGTGAATCAGAAGAAGCAGAAGAAGGAGAAGGAGAAGGTGAAGTCTGGAGGGTGAATCAGAAGAAGCAGAAGAAGGAGAAGGAGAAGATGAAGTCTGGAGGGTGAATCAGAAGAAGTAGAAGAAGGAGAAGGAGATGGTGAGGTCTGGAGGGTGAATCAGAAGAAGCAGAAGAAGGAGAAGGAGAAGGTGAAGTCTGAAGGGTGTATCTGAAGAAGCAGAAGAAGGAGAAGGAGAAGGTGAAGTCTGGAGGGTGAATCAGAAGAAGCAGAAAAAGGAGAAGGAGAAGGTGAAGTCTGGAGGGTGAATCAGAAGAAGCAGAAGAAGGAGAAGGAGATGCTGCAGTCTGGAGGGTGAATCAGCAGAAGTAGAAGAAGGAGAAGGAGAAGGTGAAGTCTGGAGGGTGAATCAGAAGAAGTAGAAGAAGGAGAAGGAGAAGGTGAAGTCTGGATTGTGAATCAGAAGAAGCAGAAGAAGGAGAAGGAGAAGGTGAAGTCTGGAGGGTGAATCAGAAGAAGCAGAATAAGGAGAAGGAGAAGGTGAAGTCTGGAGGGTGAATCAGAAGAAGCAGAAGAAGGAGAAGGAGAAGGTGAAGTCTGGAGGGTGAATCAGAAGAAGTAGAAGAAGGAGAAGGAGAAGGTGATGTCTGGAGGGTGAAGCAGAAGAAGTAGAAGAAGGAGAAGAAGAAGGTGAAGTCACGAGGGTGAATCAGAAGAAGTAGAAGAAGGAGAAGGAGAAGGTGAAGTCAGGAGGGTGAATCAGAAGAAGCAGAAGAAGGAGAAGGAGAAGGTGAAGTCTGGAGGGTGAATCAGAAGAATCAGAAGAAGGAGAAGGAGAAGGTGAAGTCTGGAGGGTGAATCAGAAGAAGCAGAAGAAAGAGAAGGAGAAGGTGAAGTCTGGAGGGTGAAGCAGAAGAAGCAGAAGAAGGAGAAGGAGCAGGTGAAGACTGGAGGGTGAATCAGAAGAAGTAGAAGAAGGAGAAGGAGAAACTGAAGTCTGGAGGGTGAATCAGAAGAAGTAGAAGAAGGAGAAGGAGAAGGTGAAGTCTGGAGGGTGAATCAGAAGAAGCAGAAGAAGGAGAAGGAGAAGGTGAAGTCTGGAGGGTGAATCAGAAGAAGCAGAAGAAGGAGAAGGAGAAGATGAAGTCTGGAGGGTGAATCAGAAGAAGTAGAAGAAGGAGAAGGAGAAGGTGAGGTCTGGGGGTGAATCAGAAGAAGCAGAAGAAGGAGAAGGAGAAGGTGAAGTCAGGGGGTTGAAGCAGAAGAAGTAGAAGAAGGAGAAGGTGAAGGTGAAGTCTGGAGGGTGAAGCAGAAGAAGCAGAAGAAGGAGAAGGAGAAGGTGAAGTCTGGAGGGTGAATCAGAAGAAGTAGAAGAAGGAGAAGGAGAAGGTGAAGTCAGGAGGGTGAAGCAGAAGAAGCAGAAGAAGGAGAAGGAGAAGGTGAAGTCTGGAGGGTGAAGCAGAAGAAGCAGAAGAAGGAGAAGGAGAAGGTGAAGTCTGGAGGGTGAATCAGAAGAAGCAGAAGAATGAGAAGGAGAAGGTGAAGTCAGGAGGGTGAATCAGAAGAAGCAGAAGAAGGAGAAGGAGAAGGTGAAGTTAGGAGGGTGAATCAGAAGAAGCAGAAGAAGGAGAAGGAGAAGGTGAAGTCATGGGGGTGAAGCAGAAGAAGTAGAAGAAGGAAAAGGAGAAGGTGAAGTCTGGAGGGTGAAGCAGAAGAAGCAGAAGAAGGAGAAGGAGAAGATGAAGTCTGGAGGGTGAATCAGAAGAAGTAGAAGAAGGAGAAGGAGAAGGTGAAGTCAGGAGGGTGAAGCAGAAGAAGCAGAAGAAGGAGAAGGAGAAGGTGAAGTCTGGAGGGTGAATCAGAAGAAGCAGAAGAAGTAGAAGGAGAAGGTGAAGTCTGGAGGGTGAATCAGAAGAAGTAGAAGAAGGAGAAGGAGAAGGTGAAGTCTGGAGGGTGAATCAGAAGAAGCAGAAGAAGGAGAAGGAGAAGGTGAAGTCAGGAGGGTCAATCAGAAGAAGCAGAAGAAGGAGAAGGAGAAGGTGAAGACTGGAGGGTGAATCCGAAGAAGTAGAAGAAGCAGAAGGAGAAGGTGAAGTCTGGAGGGTGAATCAGAAGAAGTAGAAGAAGGAGAAGGAGATGGTGAGGTCTGGAGGGTGAATCAGAAGAAGCAGAAGAAGGAGAAGGAGAAGGTGAAGTCTGGAGGGTGAATCAGAAGAAGCAGAAGAAGGAGAAGGAGAAGGTGAAGACTGGAGGGTGAATCAGAAGAAGTAGAAGAAGGAGAAGGAGAAGATGAAGTCTGGAGGGTGAATCAGAAGAAGTGGAAGAAGGAGAAGGAGAAGGTGAGGTCTGGAGGGTGAATCAGAAGAAGTAGAAGAAGGAGAAGGAGAAGGTGAAGTCAGGAGGGTGAATCAGAAGAAGCAGAAGAAGGAGAATGAGAAGGTGAAGTTAGGAGGGTGAATCAGAAGAAGCAGAAGAAGGAGAAGGAGAAGTTGAAGTCAAGGGGGTGAAGCAGAAGAAGCAGAAGAAGGAGAAGGAGAAGGTGAAGTCTGGCGGGCGCAGCAGAAGAAGCAGAAGAAGGAGAAGGAGAAGGTGAAGTCTGGAGGGTGAATCAGAAGAAGCAGAAGAAGGAGAAGGAGAAGGTGAAGTCTGGAGGGTGAATCAGAAGAAGTAGAAGAAGGAGAAGGAGAAGGTGAAGTCTGGAGGGTGAATCAGAAGAAGTAGAAGAAGGAGAAGGAGAAGGTGAAGTCTGGAGGGTGAATCAGAAGAAGCAGAAGAAGGAGAAGGAGAAGATGAAGTCTGGAGGGTGAATCAGAAGAAGTAGAAGAAGGAGAAGGAGAAGGTGAGGTCTGGAGGGTGAATCAGAAGAAGCAGAAGAAGGAGAAGGTGAAGTCTGGAGGGTGAATCAGAAGAAGCAGAAGAAGGAGAAGGAGAAGGTGAAGTCTGGAGGGTGAAGCAGAAGAAGCAGAAGAAGGAGAAGGAGAAGTTGAAGTCTGGAGGGTGAATCAGAAGAAGCAGAAGAAGTAGAAGGAGAAGGTGATGTCTGGAGGGTGAATCAGAAGAAGTAGAAGAAGGAGAAGGAGAAGGTGAAGTCAGGAGGGTCAATCAGAAGAAGCAGAAGAAGGAGAAGGAGAAGGTGCAGACTGGAGGGTGAATCAGAAGAAGTAGAAGAAGCAGAAGGAGAAGGTGAAGTCTGGAGGGTGAATCAGAAGAAGTAGAAGAAGGAGAAGGAGATGGTGAGGTCTGGAGGGTGAATCAGAAGAAGCAGAAGAAGGAGAAGGAGAAGGTGAAGTCTGGAGGGTGAATCAGAAGAAGCAGAAGAAGGAGAAGGAGAAGGTGAAGACTGGAGGGTGAATCAGAAGAAGTAGAAGAAGGAGAAGGAGAAGATGAAGTCTGGAGGGTGAATCAGAAGAAGTAGAAGAAGGAGAAGGAGAAGGTGAGGTCTGGAGGGTGAATCAGAAGAAGTAGAAGAAGGAGAAGGAGAAGGTGAAGTCAGGAGGGTGAATCAGAAGAAGCAGAAGAAGGAGAAGGAGAAGGTGAAGTTAGGAGGGTGAATCAGAAGAAGCAGAAGAAGGAGAAGGAGAAGTTGAAGTCAAGGGGGTGAAGCAGAAGAAGTAGAAGAAGGAGAAGGAGAAGGTGAAGTCAGGATGGTGAAGCAGAAGAAGCAGAAGAAGGAGAAGGAGAAGGTGTAGTCTGGCGGGCGCAGCAGAAGAAGCAGAAGAAGGAGAAGGAGAAGGTGAAGTCTGGAGGGTGAAGCAGAAGAAGCAGAAGAAGGAGAAGGAGAAGGTGAAGTCTGGAGGGTGAATCAGAAGAAGTAGAAGAAGGAGAAGGAGAAGGTGAAGTCAGGAGGGTGAAGCAGAAGAAGCAGATGAAGGAGAAGGAGAAGGTGAAGTCTGGAGGGTGAAGCAGAAGAAGCAGAAGAAGGAGAAGGAGAAGGTGAAGTCTGGAGGGTGAAGCAGAAGAAGTAGAAGAAGGAGAAGGAGAAGGTGAAGTCTGGAGGGTGAAGCAGAAGAAGCAGAAGAAGGAGAAGGAGAAGGTGAAGTCTGGAGGGTGAATCAGAAGGAGTAGAAGAAGGAGAAGGAGAAGGTGAAGTCAGGAGGGTGAAGCAGAAGAAGCAGAAGAAGGAGAAGGAGAAGGTGAAGTCTGGAGGGTGAAGCAGAAGAAGCAGAAGAAGGAGAAGGAGAAGGTGAAGTCTGGAGGGTGAATCAGAAGAAGCAGAAGAAGGAGAAGGAGAAGGTGAAGTCTGGAGGGTGAATCAGAAGAAGTAGAAGAAGGAGAAGGAGAAGGTGAAGTCTGGAGGGTGAATCAGAAGAAGTAGAAGAAGGAGAAGGAGAAGGTGAAGTCTGGAGGGTGAATCAGAAGAAGCAGAAGAAGGAGAAGGAGAAGGTGAAGTCTGGAGGGTGAATCAGAAGAAGCAGAAGAAGGAGAAGGAGAAGATGAAGTCTGGAGGGTGAATCAGAAGAAGTAGAAGAAGGAGAAGGAGATGGTGAGGTCTGGAGGGTGAATCAGAAGAAGCAGAAGAAGGAGAAGGAGAAGGTGAAGTCTGAAGGGTGTATCTGAAGAAGCAGAAGAAGGAGAAGGAGAAGGTGAAGTCTGGAGGGTGAATCAGAAGAAGCAGAAAAAGGAGAAGGAGAAGGTGAAGTCTGGAGGGTGAATCAGAAGAAGCAGAAGAAGGAGAAGGAGATGGTGCAGTCTGGAGGGTGAATCAGAAGAAGTAGAAGAAGGAGAAGGAGAAGGTGAAGTCTGGAGGGTGAATCAGAAGAAGTAGAAGAAGGAGAAGGAGAAGGTGAAGTCTGGAGGGTGAATCAGAAGAAGCAGAAGAAGGAGAAGGAGAAGGTGAAGTCTGGAGGGTGAATCAGAAGAAGCAGAATAAGGAGAAGGAGAAGGTGAAGTCTGGAGGGTGAATCAGAAGAAGCAGAAGAAGGAGAAGGAGAAGGTGAAGTCTGGAGGGTCAATCAGAAGAAGTAGAAGAAGGAGAAGGAGAAGGTGAAGTCTGGAGGGTGAATCAGAAGAAGCAGAAGAAGGAGAAGGAGAAGGTGAAGTCTGGAGGGTGAATCAGAAGAAGTAGAAGAAGGAGAAGGAGAAGGTGTAGTCTGGACGGTGAATCAGAAGAAGTAGACGAAGGAGAAGGAGAAGGTGAAGTCTGCAGGGTGAATCAGAAGAAGCAGAAGAAGGAGAAGGAGAAGGTGAAGTCTGGAGGGTGAATCAGAAGAAGTAGAAGAAGGAGAAGGAGAAGGTGAAGTCTGGAGGGTGAATCAGAAGAAGCAGAAGAAGGAGAAGGAGAAGGTGAAGTCTGGAGGGTGAATCAGAAGAAGCAGAAGAAGGAGAAGGAGAAGGTGAAGTCTGGAGGGTGAATCAGAAGAAGCAGAATAAGGAGAAGGAGAAGGTGAAGTCTGGAGGGTGAATCAGAAGAAGCAGAAGAAGGAGATGGAGAAGGTGAAGTCTGGAGGGTGAATCAGAAGAAGTAGAAGAAGGAGAAGGAGAAGGTGAAGTCTGGAGGGTGAATCAGAAGAAGCAGAAGAAGGAGAAGGAGAAGGTGAAGTCTGGAGGGTGAAGCAGAAGAAGTAGAAGAAGGAGAAGGAGAAGGTGAAGTCAGGAGGGTGAATCAGAAGAAGTAGAAGAAGGAGAAGGAGAAGGTGAAGTCAGGAGGGTGAATCAGAAGAAGCTGAAGAAGGAGAAGGAGAAGGTGAAGTCTGGAGGGTGAATCAGAAGAATCAGAAGAAGGAGAAGGAGAAGGTGAAGTCTGGAGGGTGAATCAGAAGAAGCAGAAGAAAGAGAAGGAGAAGGTGATGTCTGGAGGGTGAAGCAGAAGAAACAGAAGAAGGAGAAGGAGAAGGTGAAGACTGGAGGGTGAATCAGAAGAAGTAGAAGAAGGAGAAGGAGAAGGTGAAGTCTGGAGGGTGAATCAGAAGAAGTAGAAGAAGTTGAAGGAGAAGGTGAAGTCTGGAGGGTGAATCAGAAGAAGCAGAAGAAGGAGAAGGAGAAGGTGAAGTCTGGAGGGTGAATCAGAAGAAGCAGAAGAAGAAGAAGGAGAAGATGAAGTCTGGAGGGTGAATCAGAAGAAGTAGAAGAAGGAGAAGGAGAAGGTGAGGTCTGGAGGGTGAATCAGAAGAAGCAGAAGAAGGAGAAGGAGAAGGTGAAGTCTGGAGGGTGAATCAGAAGAAGCAGAAGAAGGAGAAGGAGAAGGTGAAGTTAGGAGGGTGAATCAGAAGAAGCAGAAGAAGGAGAAGGAGAAGGTGAAGTCAGGGGGGTGAAGCAGAAGAAGCAGAAGAAGGAGAAGGAGAAGGTGAAGTTAGGAGGGTGAATCAGAAGAATCAGAAGAAGGAGAAGGAGAAGGTGAAGTCTGGAGGGTGAATCAGAAGAAGCAGAAGAAAGAGAAGGAGAAGGTGAAGTCTGGAGGGTGAAGCAGAAGAAACAGAAGAAGGTGAAGGAGAAGGTGAAGACTGGAGGGTGAATCAGAAGAAGTAGAAGAAGGAGAAGGAGAAGGTGAAGTCTGGAGGGTGAATCAGAAGAAGTAGAAGAAGGAGAAGGAGAAGGTGAAGTCTGGAGGGTGAATCAGAAGAAGCAGAAGAAGGAGAAGGAGAAGGTGAAGTCTGGAGGGTGAAACAGAAGAAGCAGAAGAAGGAGAAGGAACAGATGAAGTCTGGAGGGTGAATCAGAAGAAGTAGAAGAAGGAGAAGGAGAAGGTGAGGTCTGGAGGGTGAATCAGAAGAAGCAGAAGAAGGAGAAGGAGAAGGTGAAGTCTGGAGGGTGAATCAGAAGAAGCAGAAGAAGGAGAAGGAGAAGGTGAAGTCTGGAGGGTGAATCAGAAGAAGCAGAAGAAGAAGAAGGAGAAGATGAAGTCTGGAGGGTGAATCAGAAGAAGTAGACGAAGGAGAAGGAGAAGGTGAAGTCTGCAGGGTGAATCAGAAGAAGCAGAAGAAGGAGAAGGAGAAGGTGAAGTCTGGAGGGTGAATCAGAAGAAGTAGAAGAAGGAGAAGGAGAAGGTGAAGTCTGGAGGGTGAATCAGAAGAAGCAGAAGAAGGAGAAGGAGAAGGTGAAGTCTGGAGGGTGAATCAGAAGAAGCAGAAGAAGGAGAAGGAGAAGGTGAAGTCTGGAGGGTGAATCAGAAGAAGCAGAATAAGGAGAAGGAGAAGGTGAAGTCTGGAGGGTGAATCAGAAGAAGCAGAAGAAGGAGATGGAGAAGGTGAAGTCTGGAGGGTGAATCAGAAGAAGTAGAAGAAGGAGAAGGAGAAGGTGAAGTCTGGAGGGTGAATCAGAAGAAGCAGAAGAAGGAGAAGGAGAAGGTGAAGTCTGGAGGGTGAAGCAGAAGAAGTAGAAGAAGGAGAAGGAGAAGGTGAAGTCAGGAGGGTGAATCAGAAGAAGTAGAAGAAGGAGAAGGAGAAGGTGAAGTCAGGAGGGTGAATCAGAAGAAGCTGAAGAAGGAGAAGGAGAAGGTGAAGTCTGGAGGGTGAATCAGAAGAATCAGAAGAAGGAGAAGGAGAAGGTGAAGTCTGGAGGGTGAATCAGAAGAAGCAGAAGAAAGAGAAGGAGAAGGTGATGTCTGGAGGGTGAAGCAGAAGAAACAGAAGAAGGAGAAGGAGAAGGTGAAGACTGGAGGGTGAATCAGAAGAAGTAGAAGAAGGAGAAGGAGAAGGTGAAGTCTGGAGGGTGAATCAGAAGAAGTAGAAGAAGTTGAAGGAGAAGGTGAAGTCTGGAGGGTGAATCAGAAGAAGCAGAAGAAGGAGAAGGAGAAGGTGAAGTCTGGAGGGTGAATCAGAAGAAGCAGAAGAAGAAGAAGGAGAAGATGAAGTCTGGAGGGTGAATCAGAAGAAGTAGAAGAAGGAGAAGGAGAAGGTGAGGTCTGGAGGGTGAATCAGAAGAAGCAGAAGAAGGAGAAGGAGAAGGTGAAGTCTGGAGGGTGAATCAGAAGAAGCAGAAGAAGGAGAAGGAGAAGGTGAAGTTAGGAGGGTGAATCAGAAGAAGCAGAAGAAGGAGAAGGAGAAGGTGAAGTCAGGGGGGTGAAGCAGAAGAAGCAGAAGAAGGAGAAGGAGAAGGTGAAGTTAGGAGGGTGAATCAGAAGAATCAGAAGAAGGAGAAGGAGAAGGTGAAGTCTGGAGGGTGAATCAGAAGAAGCAGAAGAAAGAGAAGGAGAAGGTGAAGTCTGGAGGGTGAAACAGAAGAAACAGAAGAAGGTGAAGGAGAAGGTGAAGACTGGAGGGTGAATCAGAAGAAGTAGAAGAAGGAGAAGGAGAAGGTGAAGTCTGGAGGGTGAATCAGAAGAAGTAGAAGAAGGAGAAGGAGAAGGTGAAGTCTGGAGGGTGAATCAGAAGAAGCAGAAGAAGGAGAAGGAGAAGGTGAAGTCTGGAGGGTGAAACAGAAGAAGCAGAAGAAGGAGAAGGAACAGATGAAGTCTGGAGGGTGAATCAGAAGAAGTAGAAGAAGGAGAAGGAGAAGGTGAGGTCTGGAGGGTGAATCAGAAGAAGCAGAAGAAGGAGAAGGAGAAGGTGAAGTCTGGAGGGTGAATCAGAAGAAGCAGAAGAAGGAGAAGGAGAAGGTGAAGTCTGGAGGGTGAATCAGAAGAAGCAGAAGAAGGAGAAGGAGAAGGTGAAGTCAGGAGGGTGAATCAGAAGAAGCAGAAGAAGGAGAAGGAGAAGGTGAAGTTAGGAGGGTGAATCAGAAGAAGCAGAAGAAGGAGAAGGAGCAGGTGATGTCAGGGGGATGAAGCAGAAGAAGTAGAAGAAGGAGAAGGAGAAGGTGAAGTCAGGACGGTGAAGCAGAAGAAGCAGAAGAAGGAGAAGGAGAAGGTGAAGTCTGGAGGGTGAATCAGAAGAAGTGGAAGAAGGAGAAGGAGAAGGTCAAGTCTGGAGGGTGAATCAGAAGAAGTAGAAGAAGGAGAAGGAGAAGGTGAAGTCTGGAGGGTGAAGCAGAAGAAGTAGAAGAAGGAGAAGGAGAAGGTGAAGTCAGGAGGGTGAATCAGAAGAAGTAGAAGAAGGAGAAGGAGAAGGTGAAGTCAGGAGGGTGAATCAGAAGAAGCAGAAGAAGGAGAAGAAGAAGGTGAAGTCTGGAGGGTGAATCAGAAGAAGTAGACGAAGGAGAAGGAGAAGGTGAAGTCTGGAGGGTGAATCAGAAGAAGCAGAAGTAGGAGAAGGAGAAGGTGAAGTCTGGAGGGTGAATCAGAAGAAGCAGAATAAGGAGAAGGAGAAGGTGAAGTCTGGAGGGTGAATCAGAAGAAGCAGAAAAAGGAGAAGGAGAAGGTGAAGTCTGAAGGGTGAATCAGAAGAAGTAGAAGAAGGAGAAGGAGAAGGTGAAGTCTGGAGGGTGAAGCAGAAGAAGTAGAAGAAGGAGAAGGAGAAGGTGAAGTCAGGAGGGTGAATCAGAAGAAGTAGAAGAAGGAGAAGGAGAAGGTGAAGTCAGGAGGGTGAATCAGAAGAAGCAGAAGAAGGAGAAGAAGAAGGTGAAGTCTGGAGGGTGAATCAGAAGAATCAGAAGAAGGAGAAGGAGAAGGTGAAGTCTGGAGGGTGAATCAGAAGAAGCAGAAGAAAGAGAAGGAGAAGGTGAAGTCTGGAGGGTGAAGCAGAAGAAACAGAAGAAGGAGAAGGAGAAGGTGAAGACTGGAGGGTGAATCAGAAGAAGTAGAAGAAGGAGAAGGAGAAGGTGAAGTCTGGAGGGTGAATCAGAAGAAGTAGAAGAAGGAGAAGGAGAAGGTGAAGTCTGGAGGGTGAATCAGAAGAAGTAGAAGAAGGAGAAGGAGAAGGTGAAGTCTGGAGGGTGAATCAGAAGAAGCAGAAGAAGGAGAAGGAGAAGGTGAAGTCAGGAGGGTCAATCAGAAGAAGCAGAAGAAGGAGAAGGAGAAGGTGAAGACTGGAGGGTGAATCCGAAGAAGTAGAAGAAGCAGAAGGAGAAGGTGAAGTCTGGAGGGTGAATCAGAAGAAGTAGAAGAAGGAGAAGGAGATGGTGAGGTCTGGAGGGTGAATCAGAAGAAGCAGAAGAAGGAGAAGGAGAAGGTGAAGTCTGGAGGGTGAATCAGAAGAAGCAGAAGAAGGAGAAGGAGAAGGTGAAGACTGGAGGGTGAATCAGAAGAAGTAGAAGAAGGAGAAGGAGAAGATGAAGTCTGGAGGGTGAATCAGAAGAAGTAGAAGAAGGAGAAGGAGAAGGTGAGGTCTGGAGGGTGAATCAGAAGAAGTAGAAGAAGGAGAAGGAGAAGGTGAAGTCAGGAGGGTGAATCAGAAGAAGCAGAAGAAGGAGAATGAGAAGGTGAAGTTAGGAGGGTGAATCAGAAGAAGCAGAAGAAGGAGAAGGAGAAGTTGAAGTCAAGGGGGTGAAGCAGAAGAAGTAGAAGAAGGAGAAGGAGAAGGTGAAGTCAGGTTGGTGAAGCAGAAGAAGCAGAAGAAGGAGAAGGAGAAGGTGAAGTCTGGCGGGCGCAGCAGAAGAAGCAGAAGAAGGAGAAGGAGAAGGTGAAGTCTGGAGGGTGAATCAGAAGAAGCAGAAGAAGGAGAAGGAGAAGGTGAAGTCTGGAGGGTGAATCAGAAGAAGTAGAAGAAGGAGAAGGAGAAGGTGAAGTCTGGAGGGTGAATCAGAAGAAGTAGAAGAAGGAGAAGGAGAAGGTGAAGTCTGGAGGGTGAATCAGAAGAAGCAGAAGAAGGAGAAGGAGAAGATGAAGTCTGGAGGGTGAATCAGAAGAAGTAGAAGAAGGAGAAGGAGAAGGTGAGGTCTGGAGGGTGAATCAGAAGAAGCAGAAGAAGGAGAAGGTGAAGTCTGGAGGGTGAATCAGAAGAAGCAGAAGAAGGAGAAGGAGAAGGTGAAGTCTGGAGGGTGAAGCAGAAGAAGCAGAAGAAGGAGAAGGAGAAGTTGAAGTCTGGAGGGTGAATCAGAAGAAGCAGAAGAAGTAGAAGGAGAAGGTGATGTCTGGAGGGTGAATCAGAAGAAGTAGAAGAAGGAGAAGGAGAAGGTGAAGTCTGGAGGGTGAATCAGAAGAAGCAGAAGAAGGAGAAGGAGAAGGTGAAGTCAGGAGGGTCAATCAGAAGAAGCAGAAGAAGGAGAAGGAGAAGGTGAAGACTGGAGGGTGAATCAGAAGAAGTAGAAGAAGCAGAAGGAGAAGGTGAAGTCTGGAGGGTGAATCAGAAGAAGTAGAAGAAGGAGAAGGAGATGGTGAGGTCTGGAGGGTGAATCAGAAGAAGCAGAAGAAGGAGAAGGAGAAGGTGAAGTCTGGAGGGTGAATCAGAAGAAGCAGAAGAAGGAGAAGGAGAAGGTGAAGACTGGAGGGTGAATCAGAAGAAGTAGAAGAAGGAGAAGGAGAAGATGAAGTCTGGAGGGTGAATCAGAAGAAGTAGAAGAAGGAGAAGGAGAAGGTGAGGTCTGGAGGGTGAATCAGAAGAAGTAGAAGAAGGAGAAGGAGAAGGTGAAGTCAGGAGGGTGAATCAGAAGAAGCAGAAGAAGGAGAAGGAGAAGGTGAAGTTAGGAGGGTGAATCAGAAGAAGCAGAAGAAGGAGAAGGAGAAGTTGAAGTCAAGGGGGTGAAGCAGAAGAAGTAGAAGAAGGAGAAGGAGAAGGTGAAGTCAGGATGGTGAAGCAGAAGAAGCAGAAGAAGGAGAAGGAGAAGGTGAAGTCTGGCGGGCGCAGCAGAAGAAGCAGAAGAAGGAGAAGGAGAAGGTGAAGTCTGGAGGGTGAAGCAGAAGAAGCAGAAGAAGGAGAAGGAGAAGGTGAAGTCTGGAGGGTGAATCAGAAGAAGTAGAAGAAGGAGAAGGAGAAGGTGAAGTCAGGAGGGTGAAGCAGAAGAAGCAGATGAAGGAGAAGGAGAAGGTGAAGTCTGGAGGGTGAAGCAGAAGAAGCAGAAGAAGGAGAAGGAGAAGGTGAAGTCTGGAGGGTGAAGCAGAAGAAGTAGAAGAAGGAGAAGGAGAAGGTGAAGTCTGGAGGGTGAAGCAGAAGAAGCAGAAGAAGGAGAAGGAGAAGGTGAAGTCTGGAGGGTGAATCAGAAGGAGTAGAAGAAGGAGAAGGAGAAGGTGAAGTCAGGAGGGTGAAGCAGAAGAAGCAGAAGAAGGAGAAGGAGAAGGTGAAGTCTGGAGGGTGAAGCAGAAGAAGCAGAAGAAGGAGAAGGAGAAGGTGAAGTCTGGAGGGTGAATCAGAAGAAGCAGAAGAAGGAGAAGGAGAAGGTGAAGTCTGGAGGGTGAATCAGAAGAAGTAGAAGAAGGAGAAGGAGAAGGTGAAGTCTGGAGGGTGAATCAGAAGAAGTAGAAGAAGGAGAAGGAGAAGGTGAAGTCTGGAGGGTGAATCAGAAGAAGCAGAAGAAGGAGAAGGAGAAGGTGAAGTCTGGAGGGTGAATCAGAAGAAGCAGAAGAAGGAGAAGGAGAAGATGAAGTCTGGAGGGTGAATCAGAAGAAGTAGAAGAAGGAGAAGGAGATGGTGAGGTCTGGAGGGTGAATCAGAAGAAGCAGAAGAAGGAGAAGGAGAAGGTGAAGTCTGAAGGGTGTATCTGAAGAAGCAGAAGAAGGAGAAGGAGAAGGTGAAGTCTGGAGGGTGAATCAGAAGAAGCAGAAAAAGGAGAAGGAGAAGGTGAAGTCTGGAGGGTGAATCAGAAGAAGCAGAAGAAGGAGAAGGAGATGGTGCAGTCTGGAGGGTGAATCAGAAGAAGTAGAAGAAGGAGAAGGAGAAGGTGAAGTCTGGAGGGTGAATCAGAAGAAGTAGAAGAAGGAGAAGGAGAAGGTGAAGTCTGGAGGGTGAATCAGAAGAAGCAGAAGAAGGAGAAGGAGAAGGTGAAGTCTGGAGGGTGAATCAGAAGAAGCAGAATAAGGAGAAGGAGAAGGTGAAGTCTGGAGGGTGAATCAGAAGAAGCAGAAGAAGGAGAAGGAGAAGGTGAAGTCTGGAGGGTCAATCAGAAGAAGTAGAAGAAGGAGAAGGAGAAGGTGAAGTCTGGAGGGTGAATCAGAAGAAGCAGAAGAAGGAGAAGGAGAAGGTGAAGTCTGGAGGGTGAATCAGAAGAAGTAGAAGAAGGAGAAGGAGAAGGTGTAGTCTGGACGGTGAATCAGAAGAAGTAGACGAAGGAGAAGGAGAAGGTGAAGTCTGCAGGGTGAATCAGAAGAAGCAGAAGAAGGAGAAGGAGAAGGTGAAGTCTGGAGGGTGAATCAGAAGAAGTAGAAGAAGGAGAAGGAGAAGGTGAAGTCTGGAGGGTGAATCAGAAGAAGCAGAAGAAGGAGAAGGAGAAGGTGAAGTCTGGAGGGTGAATCAGAAGAAGCAGAAGAAGGAGAAGGAGAAGGTGAAGTCTGGAGGGTGAATCAGAAGAAGCAGAATAAGGAGAAGGAGAAGGTGAAGTCTGGAGGGTGAATCAGAAGAAGCAGAAGAAGGAGATGGAGAAGGTGAAGTCTGGAGGGTGAATCAGAAGAAGTAGAAGAAGGAGAAGGAGAAGGTGAAGTCTGGAGGGTGAATCAAAAGAAGCAGAAGAAGGAGAAGGAGAAGGTGAAGTCTGGAGGGTGAATCAGAAGAAGCAGAAGAAGGAGAAGGAGAAGGTGAAGTCTGGAGGGTGAATCAGAAGAAGCAGAATAAGGAGAAGGAGAAGGTGAAGTCTGGAGGGTGAAGCAGAAGAAGTAGAAGAAGGAGAAGGAGAAGGTGAAGTCAGGAGGGTGAATCAGAAGAAGTAGAAGAAGGAGAAGGAGAAGGTGAAGTCAGGAGGGTGAATCAGAAGAAGCTGAAGAAGGAGAAGGAGAAGGTGAAGTCTGGAGGGTGAATCAGAAGAATCAGAAGAAGGAGAAGGAGAAGGTGAAGTCTGGAGGGTGAATCAGAAGAAGCAGAAGAAAGAGAAGGAGAAGGTGATGTCTGGAGGGTGAAGCAGAAGAAACAGAAGACGGAGAAGGAGAAGGTGAAGACTGGAGGGTGAATCAGAAGAAGTAGAAGAAGGAGAAGGAGAAGGTGAAGTCTGGAGGGTGAATCAGAAGAAGTAGAAGAAGTTGAAGGAGAAGGTGAAGTCTGGAGGGTGAATCAGAAGAAGCAGAAGAAGGAGAAGGAGAAGGTGAAGTCTGGAGGGTGAATCAGAAGAAGCAGAAGAAGAAGAAGGAGAAGATGAAGTCTGGAGGGTGAATCAGAAGAAGTAGAAGAAGGAGAAGGAGAAGGTGAGGTCTGGAGGGTGAATCAGAAGAAGCAGAAGAAGGAGAAGGAGAAGGTGAAGTCTGGAGGGTGAATCAGAAGAAGCAGAAGAAGGAGAAGGAGAAGGTGAAGTTAGGAGGGTGAATCAGAAGAAGCAGAAGAAGGAGAAGGAGAAGGTGAAGTCAGGGGGGTGAAGCAGAAGAAGCAGAAGAAGGAGAAGGAGAAGGTGAAGTTAGGAGGGTGAATTAGAAGAATCAGAAGAAGGAGAAGGAGAAGGTGAAGTCTGGAGGGTGAATCAGAAGAAGCAGAAGAAAGAGAAGGAGAAGGTGAAGTCTGGAGGGTGAAGCAGAAGAAACAGAAGAAGGTGAAGGAGAAGGTGAAGACTGGAGGGTGAATCAGAAGAAGTAGAAGAAGGAGAAGGAGAAGGTGAAGTCTGGAGGGTGAATCAGAAGAAGTAGAAGAAGGAGAAGGAGAAGGTGAAGTCTGGAGGGTGAATCAGAAGAAGCAGAAGAAGGAGAAGGAGAAGGTGAAGTCTGGAGGGTGAAACAGAAGAAGCAGAAGAAGGAGAAGGAACAGATGAAGTCTGGAGGGTGAATCAGAAGAAGTAGAAGAAGGAGAAGGAGAAGGTGAAGTTAGGAGGGTGAATCAGAAGAAGCAGAAGAAGGAGAAGGAGCAGGTGATGTCAGGGGGATGAAGCAGAAGAAGTAGAAGAAGGAGAAGGAGAAGGTGAAGTCAGGACGGTGAAGCAGAAGAAGCAGAAGAAGGAGAAGGAGAAGGTGAAGTCTGGAGGGTGAATCAGAAGAAGTGGAAGAAGGAGAAGGAGAAGGTCAAGTCTGGAGGGTGAATCAGAAGAAGTAGAAGAAGGAGAAGGAGAAGGTGAAGTCTGGAGGGTGAAGCAGAAGAAGTAGAAGAAGGAGAAGGAGAAGGTGAAGTCAGGAGGGTGAATCAGAAGAAGTAGAAGAAGGAGAAGGAGAAGGTGAAGTCAGGAGGGTGAATCAGAAGAAGCAGAAGAAGGAGAAGAAGAAGGTGAAGTCTGGAGGGTGAATCAGAAGAAGTAGACGAAGGAGAAGGAGAAGGTGAAGTCTGGAGGGTGAACCAGAAGAAGCAGAAGTAGGAGAAGGAGAAGGTGAAGTCTGGAGGGTGAATCAGAAGAAGCAGAATAAGGAGAAGGAGAAGGTGAAGTCTGGAGGGTGAATCAGAAGAAGCAGAAAAAGGAGAAGGAGAAGGTGAAGTCTGAAGGGTGAATCAGAAGAAGTAGAAGAAGGAGAAGGAGAAGGTGAAGTCTGGAGGGTGAAGCAGAAGAAGTAGAAGAAGGAGAAGGAGAAGGTGAAGTCAGGAGGGTGAATCAGAAGAAGTAGAAGAAGGAGAAGGAGAAGGTGAAGTCAGGAGGGTGAATCAGAAGAAGCAGAAGAAGGAGAAGAAGAAGGTGAAGTCTGGAGGGTGAATCAGAAGAATCAGAAGAAGGAGAAGGAGAAGGTGAAGTCTGGAGGGTGAATCAGAAGAAGCAGAAGAAAGAGAAGGAGAAGGTGAAGTCTGGAGGGTGAAGCAGAAGAAACAGAAGAAGGAGAAGGAGAAGGTGAAGACTGAAGGGTGAATCAGAAGAAGTAGAAGAAGGAGAAGGAGAAGGTGAAGTCTGGAGGGTGAATCAGAAGAAGTAGAAGAAGGAGAAGGAGAAGGTGAAGTCTGGAGGGTGAATCAGAAGAAGCAGAAGAAGGAGAAGGAGAAGGTGAAGTCTGGAGGGTGAAACAGAAGAAGCAGAAGAAGGAGAAGGAACAGATGAAGTCTGGAGGGTGAATCAGAAGAAGTAGAAGAAGGAGAAGGAGAAGGTGAGGTCTGGAGGGTGAACCAGAAGAAGCAGAAGAAGGAGAAGGAGAAGGTGAAGTCTGGAGGGTGAATCAGAAGAAGCAGAAGAAGGAGAAGGAGAAGGTGAAGTCTGGAGGGTGAATCAGAAGAAGCAGAAGAAGGAGAAGGAGAAGGTGAAGTCAGGAGGGTGAATCAGAAGAAGCAGAAGAAGGAGAAGGAGAAGGTGAAGTCTGGAGGGTGAAGCAGAAGAAGTAGAAGAAGGAGAAGGAGAAGGTGTAGTCTGGAGGGTCAATCAGAAGAAGTAGAAGAAGGAGAAGGAGAAGGTGAAGTCTGGAGGGTGAATCAGAAGAAGCAGAAGAAGGAGAAGGAGAAGGTGAAGTCTGGAGGGTGAATCAGAAGAAGCAGAAGAAGGAGAAGGAGAAGGTGAAGTCTGGAGGGTGAATCAGAAGAAGCAGAAGAAGGAGAAGGAGAAGGAGAAGTCTGGAGGGTGAATCAGAAGAAGCAGAAGAAGGAGAAGGAGAAGGTGAAGTCTGGAGGGTGAAGCAGAAGAAGTAGAAGAAGGAGAAGGAGAAGGTGAAGTCAGGAGGGTGAATCAGAAGAAGTAGAAGAAGGAGAAGGAGAAGGTGAGGTCAGGAGGGTGAATCAGAAGAAGCAGAAGAAGGAGAAGGAGAAGGTGAAGTCTGGAGGGTGAATCAGAAGAATCAGAAGAAGGAGAAGGAGAAGGTGAAGTCTGGAGGGTGAATCAGAAGAAGCAGAAGAAGGAGAAGGAGAAGGTGAAGTCTGGAGGGTGAATCAGAAGAAGCAGAAGAAGGAGAAGGAGAAGGTGAAGTAAGGAGGGTGAATCAGAAGAAGCAGAAGAAGGAGAAGGAGAAGGTGAAGTTAGGAGGGTGAATCAGAAGAAGCAGAAGAAGGAGAAGGAGCAGGTGATGTCAGCGGGATGAAGCAGAAGAAGTAGAAGAAGGAGAAGGAGAAGGTGAAGTCAGGACGGTGAAGCAGAAGAAGCAGAAGAAGGAGAAGGAGAAGGTGAAGTCTGGAGGGTGAATCAGAATAAGTAGAAGAAGGAGAAGGAGAAGGTCAAGTCTGGAGGGTGAATCAGAAGAAGTAGAAGAAGGAGAAGGAGAAGGTGAAGTCTGGAGGGTGAAGCAGAAGAAGTAGAAGAAGGAGAAGGAGAAGGTGAAGTCAGGAGGGTGAATCAGAAGAAGTAGAAGAAGGAGAAGGAGAAGGTGAAGTCAGGAGGGTGAATCAGAAGAAGCAGAAGAAGGAGAAGGAGAAGGTGAAGTCTGGAGGGTGAATCAGAAGAAGCAGAAGAAGGAGAAGGAGAAGATGAAATCTGGAGGGTGAATCAGAAGAAGTAGAAGAAGGAGAAGGAGAAGGTGAGGTCTGGAGGGTGAATCAGAAGAAGTAGAAGAAGGAGAAGGAGAAGGTGAAGTCTGGAGGGTGAATCAGAAGAAGCAGAAGAAGGAGAAGGAGAAGGTGAAGTCTGGAGGGTGAATCAGAAGAAGCAGAAGAAGGAGAAGGAGAAGGTGAAGTCTGGAGGGTGAATCAGAAGAAGCAGAAGAAGGAGAAGGAGAAGATGAAATCTGGAGGGTGAATCAGAAGAAGCAGAAGAAAGAGAAGGAGAAGGTGAAGTCTGGAGGGTGAATCAGAAGAAGTAGAAGAAGGAGAAGGAGAAGGTGAAGTCTGGAGGGTGAATCAGAAGAAGCAGAAGAAGGAGAAGGAGAAGGTGAAGTCTGCAGGGTGAATCAGAAGAAGCAGAAGAAGGAGAAGGAGAAGGTGAAGTCTGGAGGGTGAATCAGAAGAAGCAGAATAAGGAGAAGGAGAAGGTGAAGTCTGGAGGGTGAATCAGAAGAAGCAGAAGAAGGAGAAGGAGAAGGTGAAGTCTGGAGGGTGAATCAGAAGGAGTAGAAGAAGGAGAAGGAGAAGGTGAAGTCTGGAGGGTGAATCAGAAGAAGCAGAAGAAGGAGAAGGAGAAGGTGAAGTCTGGAGGGTGAATCAGAAGAAGCAGAAGAAGGAGAAGGAGAAGGTGAAGTCTGGAGGGTGAATCAGAAGCAGTAGAAGAAGGAGAAGGAGAAGGTAAAGTCTGGAGGTTGAAGCAGAAGAAGTAGAAGAAGGAGAAGGAGAAGGTGAAGTCTGGAGGGTGAATCAGAAGAAGCAGAAGAAAGAGAAGGAGAAGGTGAAGTCTGGAGGGTGAATCAGAAGAAGTAGAAGAAGGAGAAGGAGAAGGTGAAGTCTGGAGGGTGAATCAGAATAATCAGAAGAAGGAGAAGGAGAAGGTGAAGTCTGGAGGGTGAATCAGAAGAAGCAGAAGAAAGAGAAGGAGAAGGTGAAGTGTGGAGGGTGAATCAGAAGAAGTAGAAGAAGGAGAAGGAGAAAGTGAAGTCTGGAGGGTGAAACAGAAAAAGCAGAAGAGGGAGAAGGAGAAGGTGAAGTCTGGAGGGTGAATCAGAAGAAGCAGAAGAAGGAGAAGGAGAAGGTGAAGTCTGGAGGGTGAATCAGAAGAAGCAGAAGAAGGAGAAGGAGAAGGTGAAGTCTGGAGGGTGAATCAGAAGAAGCAGAAGAAGGAGAAGGAGAAGGTGAAGTCTGGAGGATGAATCAGAAGAAGCAGAAAAAGGAGAAGGAGAAGGTGAAGTCTGAAGGGTGAATCAGAAGAAGTCGAAGAAGGAGAAGGAGAAGGTGAAGTCTGGAGGGTGAAGCAGAAGAAGTAGAAGAAGGAGAAGGAGAAGGTGAAGTCAGGAGGGTGAATCAGAAGAAGTAGAAGAAGGAGAAGGAGAAGGTGAAGTCAGGAGGGTGAATCAGAAGAAGCAGAAGAAGGAGAAGGAGAAGGTGAAGTCTGGAGGGTGAATCAGAAGAATCAGAAGAAGGAGAAGGAGAAGGTGAAGTCTGGAGGGTGAATCAGAAGAAGCAGAAGAAAGAGAAGGAGAAGGTGAAGTCTGGAGGGTGAAGCAGAAGAAACAGAAGAAGGAGAAGGAGAAGGTGAAGACTGGAGGGTGAATCAGAAGAAGTAGAAGAAGGAGAAGGAGAAGGTGAAGTCTGTAGGGTGAATCAGAAGAAGTAGAAGAAGGAGAAGGAGAAGGTGAAGTCTGGAGGGTGAATCAGAAGAAGCAGAAGAAGGAGAAGGAGAAGGTGAAGTCTGGAGGGTGAATCAGAAGAAGCAGAAGAAGGAGAAGGAGAAGGTGAAGTCTGGAGGGTGAATCAGAAGAAGCAGAAGAAGGACAAGGAGAAGGTGAAGTCTGGAGGATGAATCAGAAGAAGCAGAAAAAGGAGAAGGAGAAGTTGAAGTCTGAAGGGTGAATCAGAAGAAGTCGAAGAAGGAGAAGGAGAAGGTGAAGTCTGGAGGGTGAAGCAGAAGAAGTAGAAGAAGGAGAAGGAGATGGTGAAGTCAGGAGGGTGAATCAGAAGAAGTAGAAGAAGGAGAAGGAGAAGGTGAAGTCAGGAGGGTGAATCAGAAGAAGCAGAAGAAGGAGAAGGAGAAGGTGAAGTCTGGAGGGTGAATCAGAAGAATCAGAAGAAGGAGAAGGAGAAGGTGAAGTCTGGAGGGTGAATCAGAAGAAGCAGAAGAAAGAGAAGGAGAAGGTGAAGTCTGGAGGGTGAAGCAGAAGAAACAGAAGAAGGAGAAGGAGAAGGTGAAGACTGGAGGGTGAATCAGAAGAAGTAGAAGAAGGAGAAGGAGAAGGTGAAGTCTGTAGGGTGAATCAGAAGAAGTAGAAGAAGGAGAAGGAGAAGGTGAAGTCTGGAGGGTGAATCAGAAGAAGCAGAAGAAGGAGAAGGAGAAGGTGAAGTCTGGAGGGTGAATCAGAAGAAGCAGAAGAAGGAGAAGGAGAAGATGAAGTCTGGAGGGTGAATCAGAAGAAGTAGAAGAAGGAGAAGGAGAAGGTGAGGTCTGGAGGGTGAATCAGAAGAAGCAGAAGAAGGAGAAGGAGAAGGTGAAGTCTGGAGGGTGAATCAGAAGAAGCAGAAGAAGGAGAAGGAGAAGGTGAAGTCTGGAGGGTGAATCAGAAGAAGCAGAAGAAGGAGAAGGAGAAGGAGAAGTCAGGAGGGTGAATCAGAAGAAGCAGAAGAAGGAGAAGGAGAGGGTGAAGTTAGGAGGGTGAATCAGAAGAAGCAGAAGAAGGAGAAGGAGCAGGTGATGTCAGGGGGATGAAGCAGAAGAAGTAGAAGAAGGAGAAGGAGAAGGTGAAGTCAGGACGGTGAAGCAGAAGAAGCAGAAGAAGGAGAAGGAGAAGGTGAAGTCTGGAGGGTGAATCAGAAGTAGAAGAAGGAGAAGGAGAAGGTCAAGTCTGGAGGGTGAATCAGAAGAAGTAGAATAAGGAGAAGGAGAAGGTGAAGTCTGGAGGGTGAAGCAGAAGAAGTAGAAGAAGGAGAAGGAGAAGGTGAAGTCAGGAGGGTGAATCAGAAGAAGTAGAGGAAGGAGAAGGAGAAGGTGAAGTCAGGAGGGTGAATCAGAAGAAGCAGAAGAAGGAGAAGGAGAAGGTGAAGTCTGGAGGGTGAATCAGAAGAATCAGAAGAAGGAGAAGGAGAAGGTGAAGTCTGGAGGGTGAATCAGAAGAAGCAGAAGAAAGAGAAGGAGAAGGTGAAGTCTGGAGGGTGAATCAGAAGAAGTAGAAGAAGGAGAAGGAGAAGGTGAAGTCTGGAGTGTGAATCAGAAGAAGCAGAAGAAGGAGAAGGAGAAGGTGAAGTCTGGAGGGTGAATCAGAAGAAGCAGAATAAGGAGAAGGAGAAGGTGAAGTCTGGAGGGTGAATCAGAAGAAGCAGAAGAAGGAGAAGGAGAAGGTGATGTCTGGAGGGTGAATCAGAAGAAGTAGAAGAAGGAGAAGGAGAAGGTGAAGTCTGGAGGGTGAAGCAGAAGAAGTAGAAGAAGGAGAAGGAGAAGGTGAAGTCAGGAGGGTGAATCAGAAGAAGTAGAAGAAGGAGAAGGAGATGGTGAAGTCAGGAGGGTGAATCAGAAGAAGCAGAAGAAGGAGAAAGAGAAGGTGAAGTCTGGAGGGTGAATCAGAAGAATCAGAGGAAGGAGAAGGAGAAGGTGAAGTCTGGAGGGTGAATCAGAAGAAGCAGAGGAAGGAGAAGGAGAAGGTGAAGTCTGGAGGGTGAATCAGAAGAAGCAGAATAAGGAGAAGGAGAAGGTGAAGTCTGGAGGGTGAATCAGAAGAAGCAGAATAAGGAGAAGGAGAAGGTGAAGTCTGGAGGGTGAATCAGAAGAAGCAGAAGAAGAAGAAGGAGAAGATGAAATCTGGAGGGTGAATCAGAAGAAATAGAAGAAGGAGAAGGAGAAGGTGAAGTCTGGAGGGTGAAGCAGAAGAAGTAGAAGAAGGAGAAGGAGATGGTGAAGTCAGGAGGGTGAATCAGAAGAAGTAGAAGAAGAAGAAGGAGAAGGTGAAGTCAGGAGGGTGAATCAGAAGAAGCAGAAGAAGGAGAAGGAGAAGGTGAAGTCTGGAGGGTGAATCAGAAGAATCAGAAGAAGGAGAAGGAGAAGGTGAAGTCTGGAGGGTGAATCAGAAGAAGCAGAAGAAAGAGAAGGAGAAGGTGAAGTCTGGAGGGTGAAGCAGAAGAAACAGAAGAAGGAGAAGGAGAAGGTGAAGACTGGAGGGTGAATCAGAAGAAGTAGAAGAAGGAGAAGGAGAAGGTGAAGTCTGGAGGGTGAATCAGAAGAAGTAGAAGAAGGAGAAGGAGAAGGTGAAGTCTGGAGGGTGAATCAGAAGAAGCAGAAGAAGGAGAAGGAGAAGGTGAAGTCTGGAGGGTGAATCAGAAGAAGCAGAAGAAGGAGAAGGAGAAGATGAAGTCTGGAGGGTGAATCAGAAGAAGTAGAAGAAGGAGAAGGAGAAGGTGAATTCTGGAGGGTGAATCAGAAGTAGTAGAAGAAGGAGAAGGAGAAGGTGAAGTCTGGACGGTGAATCAGAAGAAACAGAAGAAGGAGAAGGAGAAGGTGAAGTCTGGAGGGTGAATCAGAAGAAGTAGAAGAAGGAGAAGGAGAAGGTGTAGTCTGGAGGGTGAATCAGAAGAAGTAGAAGAAGGAGAAGGAGAAGGTGAAGCCTGGAGGGTGAATCAGAAGAAGCAGAAGAAGGAGAAGGAGAAGGTGAAGTCTAGAGGGTGAATCAGAAGAAGCAGAAGAAGGAGAAGGAGAAGGTGAAGTCTGGAGGATGAATCAGAAGAAGCAGAATAAGGAGAAGGAGAAGGTGAAGTCTGGAGGGTGAATCAGAAGAAGCAGAAAAAGGAGAAGGAGAAGGTGAAGTTAGGAGGGTGAATCAGAAGAAGCAGAAGAAGGAGAAGGAGAAGGTGAAGTTAGGAGGGTGAATCAGAAGAAGCAGAAGAAGGAGAAGGAGCAGGTGATGTCAGGGGGATGAAGCAGAAGAAGTAGAAGAAGGAGAAGGAGAAGGTGAAGTCAGGACGGTGAAGCAGAAGAAGCAGAAGAAGGAGATGGAGAAGGTGAAGTCTGGAGGGTGAATCAGAAGAAGTAGAAGAAGGAAAAGGAGAAGGTCAAGTCTGGAGGGTGAATCAGAAGAAGTAGAAGAAGGAGAAGGAGAAGGTGAAGTCTGGAGGGTGAAGCAGAAGAAGTAGAAGAAGGAGAAGGAGAAGGTGAAGTCAGGAGGGTGAATCAGAAGAAGTAGAAGAAGGAGAAGGAGAAGGTGAAGTCAGGAGGGTGAATCAGAAGAAGCAGAAGAAGGAGAAGGAGAAGGTGAAGTCTGGAGGGTGAATCAGAAGAATCAGAAGAAGGAGAAGGAGAAGGTGAAGTCTGGAGGGTGAATCAGAAGAAGCAGAAGAAAGAGAAGGAGAAGGTGAAGTCTGCAGGGTGAATCAGAAGAAGTAGAAGAAGGAGAAGGAGAAGGTGAAGTCTGGAGGGTGTATCAGAAGAAGCAGAAGAAGGAGAAGGAGAAGGTGAAGTCTGGAGGGTGAATCAGAAGAAGCAGAAGAAGGAGAAGGAGAAGGTGAAGTCTGCAGGATGAATCAGAAGAAGCAGAAGAAGGAGAAGGAGAAGGTGAAGTCTGGAGGGTGAATCAGAAGAAGCAGAATAAGGAGAAGGAGAAGGTGAAGTCTGGAGGGTGAATCAGAAGAAGCAGAAGAAGGAGAAGGAGAAGGTGAAGTCTGGAGGGTGAATCAGAAGAAGTAGAAGAAGGAGAAGGAGAAGTTGAAGTCTGGAGGGTGAAGCAGAAGAATTAGAAGATGGAGAAGGAGAAGGTGAAGTCAGGAGGGTGAATCAGAAGAAGTAGAAGAAGGAGAAGGAGAAGGTGACGTCAGGAGGGTGAATCGGAAGAAGCAGAAGATGGAGAAGGAGAAGGTGAAGCCTGGAGGGTGAATCAGAAGAATCAGAAGAAGGAGAAGGAGAAGGTGAAGTCTGGAGGGTGAATCAGAAGAAGCAGAGGAAGGAGAAGGAGAAGGTAAAGTCTGGAGGGTGAATCAGAAGAAGCAGAATAAGGAGAAGGAGAAGGTGAAGTCTGGAGGGTGAATCAGAAGAAGCAGAATAAGGAGAAGGAGAAGGTGAAGTCTGGAGGGTGAATCAGAAGAAGCAGAAGAAGGAGAAGGAGAAGGTGAAGTCTGGAGGGTGAATCAGAAGAAGTAGAAGAAGGAGAAGGAGAAGGTGAAGTCTGGAGGGTGAAGCAGAAGAAGTAGAAGAAGGAGAAGGAGAAGGTGAAGTCAGGTGGGTGAATCAGAAGAAGTAGAAGAAGGAGAAGGAGAAGGTGAAGTCAGGAGGGTGAATCAGAAGAAGCAGAAGAAGGAGAAGGAGAAGGTGAAGTCTGGAGGGTGAATCAGAAGAATCAGAAGAAGGAGAAGGAGAAGGTGAAGTCTAGAGGGTGAATCAGAAGAAGCAGAAGAAAGAGAAGGAGAAGGTGAAGTCTGGAGGGTGAAGCAGAAGTAACAGAAGAAGGAGAAGGAGAAGGTGAAGACTGGAGGGTGAATCAGAAGAAGTAGAAGAAGGAGAAGGAGAAGGTGAAGTCTGGAGGGTGAATCAGAAGAAGTAGAAGAAGGAGAAGGAAAAGGTGAAGTCTGGAGGGTGAATCAGAAGAAGCAGAAGAAGGAGAAGGAGAAGGTGAAGTCTGGAGGGTGAATCAGAAGAAGCAGAAGAAGGAGAAGGAGAAGATGAAGTCTGGAGGGTGAATCAGAAGAAGTAGAAGAAGGAGAAGGAGAAGGTGAAGTCTGGAGGGTGAATCAGAAGTAGTAGAAGAAGGAGAAGGAGAAGGTGAAGTCTGGAGGGTGAATCAGAAGAAACAGAAGAAGGAGAAGGAGAAGGTGAAGTCTGGAGGGTGAATCAGAAGAAGTAGAAGAAGGAGAAGGAGAAGGTGTAGTCTGGAGGGTGAATCAGAAGAAGTAGACGAAGGAGAAGGAGAAGGTGAAGTCTGGAGGGTGAATCAGAAGAAGCAGAAGAAGGAGATGGAGAAGGTGAAGTCTGGAGGGTGTATCAGAAGAAGTAGAAGAAGGAGAAGGAGAAGGTGAAGTCTGGAGGGTGAATCAGAAGAAGCAGAAGAAGGAGAAGGAGAAGGTGAAGTCTGGAGGGTGAATCAGAAGAAGTAGAAGAAGGAGAAGGAGAAGGTGAAGTCTGGAGGGTGAATCAGAAGAAGTAGAAGAAGGAGAAGGAGAAGGTGAAGTCTGGAGGGTGAATCAGAAGAAGTAGAAGAAGGAGAAGGAGAAGCTGAAGTCTGGAGGGTGAAGCAGAAGAAGTAGAAGAAGGAGAAGGAGAAGGTGAAGTGAGGAGGGTGAATCAGAAGATGTAGAAGAAGGAGAAGGAGAAGGTGAAGTCAGGAGGGTGAATCAGAAGAAGCAGAAGAAGGAGAATGAGAAGGTGAAGTCTGGAGGGTGAATCAGAAGAATCAGAAGAAGGAGAAGGAGAAGGTGAAGTCTGGAGGGTGAATCAGAAGAAGCAGAAAAAAGAGAAGGAGAAGGTGAAGTCTGGAGGGTGAATCAGAAGAAGTAGAAGAAGGAGAAGGAGAAGGTGAAGTCTGGAGGGTGAATCAGAAGAAGCAGAAGAAGGAGAAGGAGAAGGTGAAGTCTGGAGGGTGAATCAGAAGAAGTAGACGAAGGAGAAGGAGAAGGTGAAGTCTGGAGGGTGAATCAGAAGAAGCAGAAGAAGGAGCTGGAGAAGGTGAAGTCTGGAGGGTGAATCAGAAGAAGCAGAAGAAGGAGAAGGAGAAGGTGAAGTCTGGAGGGTGAATCAGAAGAAGTAGAAGAAGGAGAAGGAGAAGGTGAAGTCTGGAGGGTGAAGCAGAAGAAGTAGAAGAAGGAGAAGGAGAAGGTGAAGTCAGGTGGGTGAATCAGAAGAAGTAGAAGAAGGAGAAGGAGAAGGTGAAGTCAGGAGGGTGAATCAGAAGAAGCAGAAGAAGGAGAAGGAGAAGGTGAAGTCTGGAGGGTGAATCAGAAGAATCAGAAGAAGGAGAAGGAGAAGGTGAAGTCTGGAGGGTGAATCAGAAGAAGCAGAAGAAAGAGAAGGAGAAGGTGAAGTCTGGAGGGTGAAGCAGAAGAAACAGAAGAAGGAGAAGGAGAAGGTGAAGACTGGAGGGTGAATCAGAAGAAGTAGAAGAAGGAGAAGGAGAAGGTGAAGTCTGGAGGGTGAATCAGAAGAAGTAGAAGAAGGAGAAGGAGAAGGTGAAGTCTGGAGGGTGAATCAGAAGAAGCAGAAGAAGGAGAAGGAGAAGGTGAAGTCTGGAGGGTGAATCAGAAGAAGCAGAAGAAGGAGAAGGAGAAGATGAAGTCTGGAGGTTGAATCAGAAGAAGTAGAAGAAGGAGAAGGAGAAGGTGAAGTCTGGAGGGTGAATCAGAAGAAGTAGAAGAAGGAGAAGGAGAAGGTGTAGTCTGGAGGGTGAATCAGAAGAAGTAGAAGAAGGAGAAGGAGAAGGTGAAGCCTGGAGGGTGAATCAGAAGAAGCAGAAGAAGGAGAAGGAGAAGGTGAAGTCTAGAGGGTGAATCAGAAGAAGCAGAAGAAGGAGAAGGAGAAGGTGAAGTCTGGAGGATGAATCAGAAGAAGCAGAATAAGGAGAAGGAGAAGGTGAAGTCTGGAGGGTGAATCAGAAGAAGCAGAAAAAGGAGAAGGAGAAGGTGAAGTTAGGAGGGTGAATCAGAAGAAGCAGAAGAAGGAGAAGGAGAAGGTGAAGTTAGGAGGGTGAATCAGAAGAAGCAGAAGAAGGAGAAGGAGCAGGTGATGTCAGGGGGATGAAGCAGAAGAAGTAGAAGAAGGAGAAGGAGAAGGTGAAGTCAGGACGGTGAAGCAGAAGAAGCAGAAGAAGGAGATGGAGAAGGTGAAGTCTGGAGGGTGAATCAGAAGAAGTAGAAGAAGGAAAAGGAGAAGGTCAAGTCTGGAGGGTGAATCAGAAGAAGTAGAAGAAGGAGAAGGAGAAGGTGAAGTCTGGAGGGTGAAGCAGAAGAAGTAGAAGAAGGAGAAGGAGAAGGTGAAGTCAGGAGGGTGAATCAGAAGAAGTAGAAGAAGGAGAAGGAGAAGGTGAAGTCAGGAGGGTGAATCAGAAGAAGCAGAAGAAGGAGAAGGAGAAGGTGAAGTCTGGAGGGTGAATCAGAAGAATCAGAAGAAGGAGAAGGAGAAGGTGAAGTCTGGAGGGTGAATCAGAAGAAGCAGAAGAAAGAGAAGGAGAAGGTGAAGTCTGCAGGGTGAATCAGAAGAAGTAGAAGAAGGAGAAGGAGAAGGTGAAGTCTGGAGGGTGTATCAGAAGAAGCAGAAGAAGGAGAAGGAGAAGGTGAAGTCTGGAGGGTGAATCAGAAGAAGCAGAAGAAGGAGAAGGAGAAGGTGAAGTCTGCAGGATGAATCAGAAGAAGCAGAAGAAGGAGAAGGAGAAGGTGAAGTCTGGAGGGTGAATCAGAAGAAGCAGAATAAGGAGAAGGAGAAGGTGAAGTCTGGAGGGTGAATCAGAAGAAGCAGAAGAAGGAGAAGGAGAAGGTGAAGTCTGGAGGGTGAATCAGAAGAAGTAGAAGAAGGAGAAGGAGAAGTTGAAGTCTGGAGGGTGAAGCAGAAGAATTAGAAGATGGAGAAGGAGAAGGTGAAGTCAGGAGGGTGAATCAGAAGAAGTAGAAGAAGGAGAAGGAGAAGGTGACGTCAGGAGGGTGAATCGGAAGAAGCAGAAGATGGAGAAGGAGAAGGTGAAGCCTGGAGGGTGAATCAGAAGAATCAGAAGAAGGAGAAGGAGAAGGTGAAGTCTGGAGGGTGAATCAGAAGAAGCAGAGGAAGGAGAAGGAGAAGGTAAAGTCTGGAGGGTGAATCAGAAGAAGCAGAATAAGGAGAAGGAGAAGGTGAAGTCTGGAGGGTGAATCAGAAGAAGCAGAATAAGGAGAAGGAGAAGGTGAAGTCTGGAGGGTGAATCAGAAGAAGCAGAAGAAGGAGAAGGAGAAGGTGAAGTCTGGAGGGTGAATCAGAAGAAGTAGAAGAAGGAGAAGGAGAAGGTGAAGTCTGGAGGGTGAAGCAGAAGAAGTAGAAGAAGGAGAAGGAGAAGGTGAAGTCAGGTGGGTGAATCAGAAGAAGTAGAAGAAGGAGAAGGAGAAGGTGAAGTCAGGAGGGTGAATCAGAAGAAGCAGAAGAAGGAGAAGGAGAAGGTGAAGTCTGGAGGGTGAATCAGAAGAATCAGAAGAAGGAGAAGGAGAAGGTGAAGTCTAGAGGGTGAATCAGAAGAAGCAGAAGAAAGAGAAGGAGAAGGTGAAGTCTGGAGGGTGAAGCAGAAGTAACAGAAGAAGGAGAAGGAGAAGGTGAAGACTGGAGGGTGAATCAGAAGAAGTAGAAGAAGGAGAAGGAGAAGGTGAAGTCTGGAGGGTGAATCAGAAGAAGTAGAAGAAGGAGAAGGAAAAGGTGAAGTCTGGAGGGTGAATCAGAAGAAGCAGAAGAAGGAGAAGGAGAAGGTGAAGTCTGGAGGGTGAATCAGAAGAAGCAGAAGAAGGAGAAGGAGAAGATGAAGTCTGGAGGGTGAATCAGAAGAAGTAGAAGAAGGAGAAGGAGAAGGTGAAGTCTGGAGGGTGAATCAGAAGTAGTAGAAGAAGGAGAAGGAGAAGGTGAAGTCTGGAGGGTGAATCAGAAGAAACAGAAGAAGGAGAAGGAGAAGGTGAAGTCTGGAGGGTGAATCAGAAGAAGTAGAAGAAGGAGAAGGAGAAGGTGTAGTCTGGAGGGTGAATCAGAAGAAGTAGACGAAGGAGAAGGAGAAGGTGAAGTCTGGAGGGTGAATCAGAAGAAGCAGAAGAAGGAGATGGAGAAGGTGAAGTCTGGAGGGTGTATCAGAAGAAGTAGAAGAAGGAGAAGGAGAAGGTGAAGTCTGGAGGGTGAATCAGAAGAAGCAGAAGAAGGAGAAGGAGAAGGTGAAGTCTGGAGGGTGAATCAGAAGAAGTAGAAGAAGGAGAAGGAGAAGGTGAAGTCTGGAGGGTGAATCAGAAGAAGTAGAAGAAGGAGAAGGAGAAGGTGAAGTCTGGAGGGTGAATCAGAAGAAGTAGAAGAAGGAGAAGGAGAAGCTGAAGTCTGGAGGGTGAAGCAGAAGAAGTAGAAGAAGGAGAAGGAGAAGGTGAAGTGAGGAGGGTGAATCAGAAGATGTAGAAGAAGGAGAAGGAGAAGGTGAAGTCAGGAGGGTGAATCAGAAGAAGCAGAAGAAGGAGAATGAGAAGGTGAAGTCTGGAGGGTGAATCAGAAGAATCAGAAGAAGGAGAAGGAGAAGGTGAAGTCTGGAGGGTGAATCAGAAGAAGCAGAAAAAAGAGAAGGAGAAGGTGAAGTCTGGAGGGTGAATCAGAAGAAGTAGAAGAAGGAGAAGGAGAAGGTGAAGTCTGGAGGGTGAATCAGAAGAAGCAGAAGAAGGAGAAGGAGAAGGTGAAGTCTGGAGGGTGAATCAGAAGAAGTAGACGAAGGAGAAGGAGAAGGTGAAGTCTGGAGGGTGAATCAGAAGAAGCAGAAGAAGGAGCTGGAGAAGGTGAAGTCTGGAGGGTGAATCAGAAGAAGCAGAAGAAGGAGAAGGAGAAGGTGAAGTCTGGAGGGTGAATCAGAAGAAGTAGAAGAAGGAGAAGGAGAAGGTGAAGTCTGGAGGGTGAAGCAGAAGAAGTAGAAGAAGGAGAAGGAGAAGGTGAAGTCAGGTGGGTGAATCAGAAGAAGTAGAAGAAGGAGAAGGAGAAGGTGAAGTCAGGAGGGTGAATCAGAAGAAGCAGAAGAAGGAGAAGGAGAAGGTGAAGTCTGGAGGGTGAATCAGAAGAATCAGAAGAAGGAGAAGGAGAAGGTGAAGTCTGGAGGGTGAATCAGAAGAAGCAGAAGAAAGAGAAGGAGAAGGTGAAGTCTGGAGGGTGAAGCAGAAGAAACAGAAGAAGGAGAAGGAGAAGGTGAAGACTGGAGGGTGAATCAGAAGAAGTAGAAGAAGGAGAAGGAGAAGGTGAAGTCTGGAGGGTGAATCAGAAGAAGTAGAAGAAGGAGAAGGAGAAGGTGAAGTCTGGAGGGTGAATCAGAAGAAGCAGAAGAAGGAGAAGGAGAAGGTGAAGTCTGGAGGGTGAATCAGAAGAAGCAGAAGAAGGAGAAGGAGAAGATGAAGTCTGGAGGTTGAATCAGAAGAAGTAGAAGAAGGAGAAGGAGAAGGTGAAGTCTGGAGGGTGAATCAGAAGTAGTAGAAGAAGGAGAAGGAGAAGGTGAAGTCTGGAGGGTGAATCAGAAGAAACAGAAGAAGGAGAAGGAGAAGGTGAAGTCTGGAGGGTGAATCAGAAGAAGTAGAAGAAGGAGAAGGAGAAGGTGTAGTCTGGAGGGTGAATCAGAAGAAGTAGACGAAGGAGAAGGAGAAGGTGAAGTCTGGAGGGTGAATCAGAAGAAGCAGAAGAAGGAGATGGAGAAGGTGAAGTCTGGAGGGTGAATCAGAAGAAGTAGAAGAAGGAGAAGGAGAAGGTGAAGTCTGGAGGGTGAATCAGAAGAAGCAGAAGAAGGAGAAGGAGAAGGTGAGGTCTGGAGGGTGAATCAGAAGAAGCAGAAGAAGGAGAAGGAGAAGGTGAAGGCTGGAGGGTGATTCAGAAGAAGCAGAATAAGGAGAAGGAGATGGTGAAGTCTGGAGGGTGAATCAGAAGAAGCAGAAGAAGGAGAAGGAGAAGGTGAAGTCTGGAGGGTGAAACAGAAGAAGTAGAAGAAGGAGAAGGAGAAGGTGAAGTCTGGAGGGCGAATCAGAAGAAGTAGAAGAAGGAGAAGGAGAAGGTGAAGTCTGGAGGGTGAATCAGAAGAAGTAGAAGAAGGAGAAGGAGAAGGTGAAGTCTGGAGGGTGAATCAGAAGAAACAGAAGAAGGAGAAGGAGAAGGTGAAGTCTGGAGGGTGAATCAGAAGAAGTAGAAGAAGGAGAAGGAGAAGGTGTAGTCTGGAGGGTGAATCAGAAGAAGTAGACGAAGGAGAAGGAGAAGGTGAAGTCTGGAGGGTGAATCAGAAGAAGCAGAAGAAGGAGATGGAGAAGGTGAAGTCTGGAGGGTGAATCAGAAGAAGTAGAAGAAGGAGGAGGAGAAGGTGAAGTCTGGAGGGTGAATCAGAAGAAGCAGAAGAAGGAGAAGGAGAAGGTGAAGTCTGGAGGATGAATCAGAAGAAGCAGAAGAAGGAGATGGAGAAGGTGAAGTCTGGAGGGTGAATCAGAAGAAGTAGAAGAAGGAGAAGGAGAAGGTGAAGTCTGGAGGGTGAATCAGAAGAAGCAGAAGAAGGAGAAGGAGAAGGTGAAGTCTGGAGGGTGAATCAGAAGAAGCAGAAGAAGGAGAAGGAGAAGGAGAAGTCTGGAGGGTGAATCAGAAGAAGCAGAATAAGGAGAAGGAGAAGGTGAAGTCTGGAGGGTGAATCAGAAGAAGCAGAAGAAGGAGAAGGAGAAGGTGAAGACTGGAGGGTGAATCAGAAGAAGTAGAAGAAGGAGAAGGAGAAGGTGAAGTCTGGAGGGTGAATCAGAAGAAGTAGAAGAAGGAGAAGGAGAAGGTGAAGTCTGGAGGGTGAATCAGAAGAAGCAGAAGAAGGAGAAGGAGAAGGTGAAGTCTGGAGGGTGAATCAGAAGAAGCAGAAGAAGGAGAAGGAGAAGGTGAAGTCTGGAGGGTGAATCAGAAGAAGCAGAAGAAGGAGAAGTAGAAGGTGAAGTCTGGCGGGTGAATCAGAAGAAACAGAAGAAGGAGAAGGAGAAGGTGAAGTCTGGAGGGTGAATCAGAAGAAGTAGAAGAAGGAGAAGGAGAAGGTGTAGTCTGGAGGGTGAATCAGAAGAAGCAGAAGAAGGAGAAGGAGAAGGTGAAGTCTGGAGGGTGAATCAGAAGAAGCAGAAGAAGGAGAAGGAGAAGGTGAAGTCTGGAGGGTGAATCAGAAGAAGCAGAAGAAGGAGAAGGAGAAGGTGAAGTCAGGAGGGTGAATCAGAAGAAGCAGAAGAAGGAGAAGGAGAAGGTGAAGTTAGGAGGGTGAATCAGAAGAAGCAGAAGAAGGAGAAGGAGAAGGTGAAGTCTGGAGGGTGAATCAGAAGAATCAGAAGAAGGAGAAGGAGAAGGTGAAGTCTGGAGGGTGAATCAGAAGAAGCAGAAGAAAGAGAAGGAGAAGGTGAAGTCTGGAGGGTGAATCAGAAGAAGTAGAAGAAGGAGAAGGAGAAGGTGAAGTCTGGAGGGTGAATCAGAAGAAGCAGAAGAAGGAGAAGGAGAAGGTGAAGTCTGGAGGGTGAATCAGAAGAAGTAGACGAAGGAGAAGGAGAAGGTGAAGTCTGGAGGGTGAATCAGAAGAAGCAGAAGAAGGAGATGGAGAAGGTGAAGTCTGGAGGGTGAATCAGAAGAAGCAGAAGAAGGAGAAGGAGAAGGTGAAGTCTGGAGGGTGAATCAGAAGAAGTAGAAGAAGGAGAAGGAGAAGGTGAAGTCTGGAGGGTGAAGCAGAAGAAGTAGAAGAAGGAGAAGGAGAAGGTGAAGTCAGGTGGGTGAATCAGAAGAAGTAGAAGAAGGAGAAGGAGAAGGTGAAGTCGGGAGGGTGAATCAGAAGAAGCAGAAGAAGGAGAAGGAGAAGGTGAAGTCTGGAGGGTGAATCAGAAGAATCAGAAGAAGGAGAAGGAGAAGGAGAAGTCTGGAGGGTGAATCAGAAGAAGCAGAAGAAAGAGAAGGAGAAGGTGAAGTCTGGTGGGTGAAGCAGAAGAAACAGAAGAAGGAGAAGGAGAAGGTGAAGACTGGAGGGTGAATCAGAAGAAGTAGAAGAAGGAGAAGGAGAAGGTGAAGTCTGGAGGGTGAATCAGAAGAAGTAGAAGAAGGAGAAGGAGAAGGTGAAGTCTGGAGGGTGAATCAGAAGAAGCAGAAGAAGGAGAAGGAGAAGGTGAAGTCTGGAGGGTGAATCAGAAGAAGCAGAAGAAGGAGAAGGAGAAGATGAAGTCTGGAGGTTGAATCAGAAGAAGTAGAAGAAGGAGAAGGAGAAGGTGAAGTCTGGAGGGTGAATCAGAAGTAGTAGAAGAAGGAGAAGGAGAAGGTGAAGTCTGGAGGGTGAATCAGAAGAAACAGAAGAAGGAGAAGGAGAAGGTGAAGTCTGGAGGGTGAATCAGAAGAAGTAGAAGAAGGAGAAGGAGAAGGTGTAGTCTGGAGGGTGAATCAGAAGAAGTAGACGAAGGAGAAGGAGAAGGTGAAGTCTGGAGGGTGAATCAGAAGAAGCAGAAGAAGGAGATGGAGAAGGTGAAGTCTGGAGGGTGAATCAGAAGAAGTAGAAGAAGGAGAAGGAGAAGGTGAAGTCTGGAGGGTGAATCAGAAGAAGCAGAAGAAGGAGAAGGAGAAGGTGAAGTCTGGAGGGTGTATCAGAAGAAGCAGAAGAAGGAGAAGGAGAAGGTGAAGGCTGGAGGGTGATTCAGAAGAAGCAGAATAAGGAGAAGGAGATGGTGAAGTCTGGAGGGTGAATCAGAAGAAGCAGAAGAAGGAGAAGGAGAAGGTGAAGTCTGGAGGGTGAAACAGAAGAAGTAGAAGAAGGAGAAGGAGAAGGTGAAGTCTGGAGGGCGAATCAGAAGAAGTAGAAGAAGGAGAAGGAGAAGGTGAAGTCTGGAGGGTGAATCAGAAGAAGTAGAAGAAGGAGAAGGAGAAGGTGAAGTCTGGAGGGTGAATCAGAAGAAACAGAAGAAGGAGAAGGAGAAGGTGAAGTCTGGAGGGTGAATCAGAAGAAGTAGAAGAAGGAGAAGGAGAAGGTGTAGTCTGGAGGGTGAATCAGAAGAAGTAGACGAAGGAGAAGGAGAAGGTGAAGTCTGGAGGGTGAATCAGAAGAAGCAGAAGAAGGAGATGGAGAAGGTGAAGTCTGGAGGGTGAATCAGAAGAAGTAGAAGAAGGAGGAGGAGAAGGTGAAGTCTGGAGGGTGAATCAGAAGAAGCAGAAGAAGGAGAAGGAGAAGGTGAAGTCTGGAGGATGAATCAGAAGAAGCAGAAGAAGGAGATGGAGAAGGTGAAGTCTGGAGGGTGAATCAGAAGAAGTAGAAGAAGGAGAAGGAGAAGGTGAAGTCTGGAGGGTGAATCAGAAGAAGCAGAAGAAGGAGAAGGAGAAGGTGAAGTCTGGAGGGTGAATCAGAAGAAGCAGAAGAAGCAGAAGGAGAAGGAGAAGTCTGGAGGGTGAATCAGAAGAAGCAGAATAAGGAGAAGGAGAAGGTGAAGTCTGGAGGGTGAATCAGAAGAAGCAGAAGAAGGAGAAGGAGAAGGTGAAGACTGGAGGGTGAATCAGAAGAAGTAGAAGAAGGAGAAGGAGAAGGTGAAGTCTGGAGGGTGCATCAGAAGAAGTAGAAGAAGGAGAAGGAGAAGGTGAAGTCTGGAGGGTGAATCAGAAGAAGCAGAAGAAGGAGAAGGAGAAGGTGAAGTCTGGAGGGTGAATCAGAAGAAGCAGAAGAAGGAGAAGGAGAAGATGAAGTCTGGAGGGTGAATCAGAAGAAGTAGAAGAAGGAGAAGAAGAAGGTGAGGTCTGGAGGGTGAATCAGAAGAAGCAGAAGAAGGAGAAGGAGAAGGTGAAGTCTGGAGGGTGAATCAGAAGAAGCAGAAGAAGGAGAAGTAGAAGGTGAAGTCTGGCGGGTGAATCAGAAGAAACAGAAGAAGGAGAAGGAGAAGGTGAAGTCTGGAGGGTGAATCAGAAGAAGTAGAAGAAGGAGAAGGAGAAGGTGTAGTCTGGAGGGTGAATCAGAAGAAGCAGAAGAAGGAGAAGGAGAAGGTGAAGTCTGGAGGGTGAATCAGAAGAAGCAGAAGAAGGAGAAGGAGAAGGTGAAGTCAGGTGGGTGAATCAGAAGAAGTAGAAGAAGGAGAAGGAGAAGGTGAAGTCAGGAGGGTGAATCAGAAGAAGCAGAAGAAGGAGAAGGAGAAGGTGAAGTCTGGAGGGTGAATCAGAAGAATCAGAAGAAGGAGAAGGAGAAGGAGAAGTCTGGAGGGTGAATCAGAAGAAGCAGAAGAAAGAGAAGGAGAAGGTGAAGTCTGGTGGGTGAAGCAGAAGAAACAGAAGAAGGAGAAGGAGAAGGTGAAGACTGGAGGGTGAATCAGAAGAAGTAGAAGAAGGAGAAGGAGAAGGTGAAGTCTGGAGGGTGAATCAGAAGAAGTAGAAGAAGGAGAAGGAGAAGGTGAAGTCTGGAGGGTGAATCAGAAGAAGCAGAAGAAGGAGAAGGAGAAGGTGAAGTCTGGAGGGTGAATCAGAAGAAGCAGAAGAAGGAGAAGGAGAAGATGAAGTCTGGAGGTTGAATCAGAAGAAGTAGAAGAAGGAGAAGGAGAAGGTGAAGTCTGGAGGGTGAATCAGAAGTAGTAGAAGAAGGAGAAGGAGAAGGTGAAGTCTGGAGGGTGAATCAGAAGAAACAGAAGAAGGAGAAGGAGAAGGTGAAGTCTGGAGGGTGAATCAGAAGAAGTAGAAGAAGGAGAAGGAGAAGGTGTAGTCTGGAGGGTGAATCAGAAGAAGTAGACGAAGGAGAAGGAGAAGGTGAAGTCTGGAGGGTGAATCAGAAGAAGCAGAAGAAGGAGATGGAGAAGGTGAAGTCTGGAGGGTGAATCAGAAGAAGTAGAAGAAGGAGAAGGAGAAGGTGAAGTCTGGAGGGTGAATCAGAAGAAGCAGAAGAAGGAGAAGGAGAAGGTGAAGTCTGGAGGGTGTATCAGAAGAAGCAGAAGAAGGAGAAGGAGAAGGTGAAGGCTGGAGGGTGATTCAGAAGAAGCAGAATAAGGAGAAGGAGATGGTGAAGTCTGGAGGGTGAATCAGAAGAAGCAGAAGAAGGAGAAGGAGAAGGTGAAGTCTGGAGGGTGAAACAGAAGAAGTAGAAGAAGGAGAAGGAGAAGGTGAAGTCTGGAGGGCGAATCAGAAGAAGTAGAAGAAGGAGAAGGAGAAGGTGAAGTCTGGAGGGTGAATCAGAAGAAGTAGAAGAAGGAGAAGGAGAAGGTGAAGTCTGGAGGGTGAATCAGAAGAAACAGAAGAAGGAGAAGGAGAAGGTGAAGTCTGGAGGGTGAATCAGAAGAAGTAGAAGAAGGAGAAGGAGAAGGTGTAGTCTGGAGGGTGAATCAGAAGAAGTAGACGAAGGAGAAGGAGAAGGTGAAGTCTGGAGGGTGAATCAGAAGAAGCAGAAGAAGGAGATGGAGAAGGTGAAGTCTGGAGGGTGAATCAGAAGAAGTAGAAGAAGGAGGAGGTGAAGGTGAAGTCTGGAGGGTGAATCAGAAGAAGCAGAAGAAGGAGAAGGAGAAGGTGAAGTCTGGAGGATGAATCAGAAGAAGCAGAAGAAGGAGATGGAGAAGGTGAAGTCTGGAGGGTGAATCAGAAGAAGTAGAAGAAGGAGAAGGAGAAGGTGAAGTCTGGAGGGTGAATCAGAAGAAGCAGAAGAAGGAGAAGGAGAAGGTGAAGTCTGGAGGGTGAATCAGAAGAAGCAGAAGAAGCAGAAGGAGAAGGAGAAGTCTGGAGGGTGAATCAGAAGAAGCAGAATAAGGAGAAGGAGAAGGTGAAGTCTGGAGGGTGAATCAGAAGAAGCAGAAGAAGGAGAAGGAGAAGGTGAAGACTGGAGGGTGAATCAGAAGAAGTAGAAGAAGGAGAAGGAGAAGGTGAAGTCTGGAGGGTGAATCAGAAGAAGTAGAAGAAGGAGAAGGAGAAGGTGAAGTCTGGAGGGTGAATCAGAAGAAGCAGAAGAAGGAGAAGGAGAAGGTGAAGTCTGGAGGGTGAATCAGAAGAAGCAGAAGAAGGAGAAGGAGAAGATGAAGTCTGGAGGGTGAATCAGAAGAAGTAGAAGAAGGAGAAGAAGAAGGTGAGGTCTGGAGGTTGAATCAGAAGAAGCAGAAGAAGGAGAAGGAGAAGGTGAAGTCTGGAGGGTGAATCAGAAGAAGCAGAAGAAGGAGAAGTAGAAGGTGAAGTCTGGCGGGTGAATCAGAAGAAACAGAAGAAGGAGAAGGAGAAGGTGAAGTCTGGAGGGTGAATCAGAAGAAGTAGAAGAAGGAGAAGGAGAAGGTGTAGTCTGGAGGGTGAATCAGAAGAAGCAGAAGAAGGAGAAGGAGAAGGTGAAGTCTGGAGGGTGAATCAGAAGAAGCAGAAGAAGGAGAAGGAGAAGGTGAAGTCTGGAGGGTGAATCAGAAGAAGCAGAAGAAGGAGAAGGAGAAGGTGAAGTCAGGAGGGTGAATCAGAAGAAGCAGAAGAAGGAGAAGGAGAAGGTGAAGTTAGGAGGGTGAATCAGAAGAAGCAGAAGAAGGAGAAGGAGCAGGTAGTGTCAGGGGGATGAAGCAGAAGAAGTAGAAGAAGGAGAAGGAGAAGGTGAAGTCAGGACGGTGAAGCAGAAGAAGCAGAAGAAGGAGAAGGAGAAGGTGAAGTCTGGAGGGTGAATCAGAAGAAGTAGAAGAAGGAAAAGGAGAAGGTCAAGTCTGGAGGGTGAATCAGAAGAAGTAGAAGAAGGAGAAGGAGAAGGTGAAGTCTGGAGGGTGAAGCAGAAGAAGTAGAAGAAGGAGAAGGAGAAGGTGAAGTCAGGAGGGTGAATCAGAAGAAGTAGAAGAAGGAGAAGGAGAAGGTGAAGTCAGGAGGGTGAATCAGAAGAAGCAGAAGAAGGAGAAGGAGAAGGTGAAGTCTGGAGGGTGAATCAGAAGAAGCAGAAGAAGGAGAAGGAGAAGGAGAAGTCTGGAGGGTGAATCAGAAGAAGCAGAATAAGGAGAAGGAGAAGGTGAAGTCTGGAGGGTGAATCAGAAGAAGCAGAAGAAGGAGAAGGAGAAGGTGAAGACTGGAGGGTGAATCAGAAGAAGTAGAAGAAGGAGAAGGAGAAGGTGAAGTCTGGAGGGTGAATCAGAAGAAGTAGAAGAAGGAGAAGGAGAAGGTGAAGTCTGGAGGGTGAATCAGAAGAAGCAGAAGAAGGAGAAGGAGAAGGTGAAGTCTGGAGGGTGAATCAGAAGAAGCAGAAGAAGGAGAAGGAGAAGGTGAAGTCTGGAGGGTGAATCAGAAGAAGCAGAAGAAGGAGAAGTAGAAGGTGAAGTCTGGCGGGTGAATCAGAAGAAACAGAAGAAGGAGAAGGAGAAGGTGAAGTCTGGAGGGTGAATCAGAAGAAGTAGAAGAAGGAGAAGGAGAAGGTGTAGTCTGGAGGGTGAATCAGAAGAAGCAGAAGAAGGAGAAGGAGAAGGTGAAGTCTGGAGGGTGAATCAGAAGAAGCAGAAGAAGGAGAAGGAGAAGGTGAAGTCTGGAGGGTGAATCAGAAGAAGCAGAAGATGGAGAAGGAGAAGGTGAAGTCAGGAGGGTGAATCAGAAGAAGCAGAAGAAGGAGAAGGAGAAGGTGAAGTTAGGAGGGTGAATCAGAAGAAGCAGAAGAAGGAGAAGGAGAAGGTGAAGTCTGGAGGGTGAATCAGAAGAATCAGAAGAAGGAGAAGGAGAAGGTGAAGTCTGGAGGGTGAATCAGAAGAAGCAGAAGAAAGAGAAGGAGAAGGTGAAGTCTGGAGGGTGAATCAGAAGAAGTAGAAGAAGGAGAAGGAGAAGGTGAAGTCTGGAGGGTGAATCAGAAGAAGCAGAAGAAGGAGAAGGAGAAGGTGAAGTCTGGAGGGTGAATCAGAAGAAGTAGACGAAGGAGAAGGAGAAGGTGAAGTCTGGAGGGTGAATCAGAAGAAGCAGAAGAAGGAGATGGAGAAGGTGAAGTCTGGAGGGTGAATCAGAAGAAGCAGAAGAAGGAGAAGGAGAAGGTGAAGTCTGGAGGGTGAATCAGAAGAAGTAGAAGAAGGAGAAGGAGAAGGTGAAGTCTGGAGGGTGAAGCAGAAGAAGTAGAAGAAGGAGAAGGAGAAGGTGAAGTCAGGTGGGTGAATCAGAAGAAGTAGAAGAAGGAGAAGGAGAAGGTGAAGTCAGGAGGGTGAATCAGAAGAAGCAGAAGAAGGAGAAGGAGAAGGTGAAGTCTGGAGGGTGAATCAGAAGAATCAGAAGAAGGAGAAGGAGAAGGAGAAGTCTGGAGGGTGAATCAGAAGAAGCAGAAGAAAGAGAAGGAGAAGGTGAAGTCTGGTGGGTGAAGCAGAAGAAACAGAAGAAGGAGAAGGAGAAGGTGAAGACTGGAGGGTGAATCAGAAGAAGTAGAAGAAGGAGAAGGAGAAGGTGAAGTCTGGAGGGTGAATCAGAAGAAGTAGAAGAAGGAGAAGGAGAAGGTGAAGTCTGGAGGGTGAATCAGAAGAAGCAGAAGAAGGAGAAGGAGAAGGTGAAGTCTGGAGGGTGAATCAGAAGAAGCAGAAGAAGGAGAAGGAGAAGATGAAGTCTGGAGGTTGAATCAGAAGAAGTAGAAGAAGGAGAAGGAGAAGGTGAAGTCTGGAGGGTGAATCAGAAGTAGTAGAAGAAGGAGAAGGAGAAGGTGAAGTCTGGAGGGTGAATCAGAAGAAACAGAAGAAGGAGAAGGAGAAGGTGAAGTCTGGAGGGTGAATCAGAAGAAGTAGAAGAAGGAGAAGGAGAAGGTGTAGTCTGGAGGGTGAATCAGAAGAAGTAGACGAAGGAGAAGGAGAAGGTGAAGTCTGGAGGGTGAATCAGAAGAAGCAGAAGAAGGAGATGGAGAAGGTGAAGTCTGGAGGGTGAATCAGAAGAAGTAGAAGAAGGAGAAGAAGAAGGTGAAGTCTGGAGGGTGAATCAGAAGAAGCAGAAGAAGGAGAAGGAGAAGGTGAAGTCTGGAGGGTGTATCAGAAGAAGCAGAAGAAGGAGAAGGAGAAGGTGAAGGCTGGAGGGTGATTCAGAAGAAGCAGAATAAGGAGAAGGAGATGGTGAAGTCTGGAGGGTGAATCAGAAGAAGCAGAAGAAGGAGAAGGAGAAGGTGAAGTCTGGAGGGTGAAACAGAAGAAGTAGAAGAAGGAGAAGGAGAAGGTGAAGTCTGGAGGGCGAATCAGAAGAAGTAGAAGAAGGAGAAGGAGAAGGTGAAGTCTGGAGGGTGAATCAGAAGAAGTAGAAGAAGGAGAAGGAGAAGGTGAAGTCTGGAGGGTGAATCAGAAGAAACAGAAGAAGGAGAAGGAGAAGGTGAAGTCTGGAGGGTGAATCAGAAGAAGTAGAAGAAGGAGAAGGAGAAGGTGTAGTCTGGAGGGTGAATCAGAAGAAGTAGACGAAGGAGAAGGAGAAGGTGAAGTCTGGATGGTGAATCAGAAGAAGCAGAAGAAGGAGATGGAGAAGGTGAAGTCTGGAGGGTGAATCAGAAGAAGTAGAAGAAGGAGGAGGAGAAGGTGAAGTCTGGAGGGTGAATCAGAAGAAGCAGAAGAAGGAGAAGGAGAAGGTGAAGTCTGGAGGATGAATCAGAAGAAGCAGAAGAAGGAGATGGAGAAGGTGAAGTCTGGAGGGTGAATCAGAAGAAGTAGAAGAAGGAGAAGGAGAAGGTGAAGTCTGGAGGGTGAATCAGAAGAAGCAGAAGAAGGAGAAGGAGAAGGTGAAGTCTGGAGGGTGAATCAGAAGAAGCAGAAGAAGCAGAAGGAGAAGGAGAAGTCTGGAGGGTGAATCAGAAGAAGCAGAATAAGGAGAAGGAGAAGGTGAAGTCTGGAGGGTGAATCAGAAGAAGCAGAAGAAGGAGAAGGAGAAGGTGAAGACTGGAGGGTGAATCAGAAGAAGTAGAAGAAGGAGAAGGAGAAGGTGAAGTCTGGAGGGTGAATCAGAAGAAGTAGAAGAAGGAGAAGGAGAAGGTGTAGTCTGGAGGGTGAATCAGAAGAAGCAGAAGAAGGAGAAGGAGAAGGTGAAGTCTGGAGGGTGAATCAGAAGAAGCAGAAGAAGGAGAAGGAGAAGATGAAGTCTGGAGGGTGAATCAGAAGAAGTAGAAGAAGGAGAAGAAGAAGGTGAGGTCTGGAGGGTGAATCAGAAGAAGCAGAAGAAGGAGAAGGAGAAGGTGAAGTCTGGAGGGTGAATCAGAAGAAGCAGAAGAAGGAGAAGTAGAAGGTGAAGTCTGGCGGGTGAATCAGAAGAAACAGAAGAAGGAGAAGGAGAAGGTGAAGTCTGGAGGGTGAATCAGAAGAAGTAGAAGAAGGAGAAGGAGAAGGTGTAGTCTGGAGGGTGAATCAGAAGAAGCAGAAGAAGGAGAAGGAGAAGGTGAAGTCTGGAGGGTGAATCAGAAGAAGCAGAAGAAGGAGAAGGAGAAGGTGAAGTCTGGAGGGTGAATCAGAAGAAGCAGAAGAAGGAGAAGGAGAAGGTGAAGTCAGGAGGGTGAATCAGAAGAAGCAGAAGAAGGAGAAGGAGAAGGTGAAGTTAGGAGGGTGAATCAGAAGAAGCAGAAGAAGGAGAAGGAGCAGGTAGTGTCAGGGGGATGAAGCAGAAGAAGTAGAAGAAGGAGAAGGAGAAGGTGAAGTCAGGACGGTGAAGCAGAAGAAGCAGAAGAAGGAGAAGGAGAAGGTGAAGTCTGGAGGGTGAATCAGAAGAAGTAGAAGAAGGAAAAGGAGAAGGTCAAGTCTGGAGGGTGAATCAGAAGAAGTAGAAGAAGGAGAAGGAGAAGGTGAAGTCTGGAGGGTGAAGCAGAAGAAGTAGAAGAAGGAGAAGGAGAAGGTGAAGTCAGGAGGGTGAATCAGAAGAAGTAGAAGAAGGAGAAGGAGAAGGTGAAGTCAGGAGGGTGAATCAGAAGAAGCAGAAGAAGGAGAAGGAGAAGGTGAAGTCTGGAGGGTGAATCAGAAGAATCAGAAGAAGGAGAAGGAGAAGGTGAAGTCTGGAGGGTGAATCAGAAGAAGCAGAAGAAAGAGAAGGAGAAGGTGAAGTCTGGAGGGTGAATCAGAAGAAGTAGAAGAAGGAGAAGGAGAAGGTGAAGTCTGGAGGGTGTATCAGAAGAAGCAGAAGAAGGAGAAGGAGAAGGTGAAGTCTGGAGGGTGAATCAGAAGAAGCAGAAGAAGGAGAAGGAGAAGGTGAAGTCTGCAGGGTGAATCAGAAGAAGCAGAAGAAGGAGAAGGAGAAGGTGAAGTCTGGAGGGTGAATCAGAAGAAGTAGAAGAAGGAGAAGGAGAAGGTGTAGTCTGGAGGGTGAATCAGAAGAAGCAGAAGAAGGAGAAGGAGAAGGTGAAGTCTGGAGGGTGAATCAGAAGAAGCAGAAGAAGGAGAAGGAGAAGATGAAGTCTGGAGGGTGAATCAGAAGAAGTAGAAGAAGGAGAAGAAGAAGGTGAGGTCTGGAGGGTGAATCAGAAGAAGCAGAAGAAGGAGAAGGAGAAGGTGAAGTCTGGAGGGTGAATCAGAAGAAGCAGAAGAAGGAGAAGTAGAAGGTGAAGTCTGGCGGGTGAATCAGAAGAAACAGAAGAAGGAGAAGGAGAAGGTGAAGTCTGGAGGGTGAATCAGAAGAAGTAGAAGAAGGAGAAGGAGAAGGTGTAGTCTGGAGGGTGAATCAGAAGAAGCAGAAGAAGGAGAAGGAGAAGGTGAAGTCTGGAGGGTGAATCAGAAGAAGCAGAAGAAGGAGAAGGAGAAGGTGAAGTCTGGAGGGTGAATCAGAAGAAGCAGAAGAAGGAGAAGGAGAAGGTGAAGTCAGGAGGGTGAATCAGAAGAAGCAGAAGAAGGAGAAGGAGAAGGTGAAGTTAGGAGGGTGAATCAGAAGAAGCAGAAGAAGGAGAAGGAGCAGGTAGTGTCAGGGGGATGAAGCAGAAGAAGTAGAAGAAGGAGAAGGAGAAGGTGAAGTCAGGACGGTGAAGCAGAAGAAGCAGAAGAAGGAGAAGGAGAAGGTGAAGTCTGGAGGGTGAATCAGAAGAAGTAGAAGAAGGAAAAGGAGAAGGTCAAGTCTGGAGGGTGAATCAGAAGAAGTAGAAGAAGGAGAAGGAGAAGGTGAAGTCTGGAGGGTGAAGCAGAAGAAGTAGAAGAAGGAGAAGGAGAAGGTGAAGTCAGGAGGGTGAATCAGAAGAAGTAGAAGAAGGAGAAGGAGAAGGTGAAGTCAGGAGGGTGAATCAGAAGAAGCAGAAGAAGGAGAAGGAGAAGGTGAAGTCTGGAGGGTGAATCAGAAGAATCAGAAGAAGGAGAAGGAGAAGGTGAAGTCTGGAGGGTGAATCAGAAGAAGCAGAAGAAAGAGAAGGAGAAGGTGAAGTCTGGAGGGTGAATCAGAAGAAGTAGAAGAAGGAGAAGGAGAAGGTGAAGTCTGGAGGGTGTATCAGAAGAAGCAGAAGAAGGAGAAGGAGAAGGTGAAGTCTGGAGGGTGAATCAGAAGAAGCAGAAGAAGGAGAAGGAGAAGGTGAAGTCTGCAGGGTGAATCAGAAGAAGCAGAAGAAGGAGAAGGAGAAGGTGAAGTCTGGAGGGTGAATCAGAAGAAGCAGAATAAGTAGAAGGAGAAGGTGAAGTCTGGAGGGTGAATCAGAAGAAGCAGAAGAAGGAGAAGGAGAAGGTGAAGTCTGGAGGGTGAATCAGAAGAAGTAGAAGAAGGAGAAGGAGAAGTTGAAGTCTGGAGGGTGAAGCAGAAGAATTAGAAGATGGAGAAGGAGAAGGTGAAGTCAGGAGGGTGAATCAGAAGAAGTAGAAGAAGGAGAAGGAGAAGGTGAAGTCAGGAGGGTGAATCGGAAGAAGCAGAAGATGGAGAAGGAGAAGGTGAAGTCTGGAGGGTGAATCAGAAGAATCAGAAGAAGGAGAAGGAGAAGGTGAAGTCTGGAGGGTGAATCAGAAGAAGCAGAGGAAGGAGAAGGAGAAGGTAAAGTCTGGAGGGTGAATCAGAAGAAGCAGAATAAGGAGAAGGAGAAGGTGAAGTCTGGAGGGTGAATCAGAAGAAGCAGAATAAGGAGAAGGAGAAGGTGAAGTCTGGAGGGTGAATCAGAAGAAGCAGAAGAAGGAGAAGGAGAAGGTGAAGTCTGGAGGGTGAATCAGAAGAAGTAGAAGAAGGAGAAGGAGAAGGTGAAGTCTGGAGGGTGAAGCAGAAGAAGTAGAAGAAGGAGAAGGAGAAGGTGAAGTCAGGTGGGTGAATCAGAAGAAGTAGAAGAAGGAGAAGGAGAAGGTGAAGTCAGGAGGGTGAATCAGAAGAAGCAGAAGAAGGAGAAGGAGAAGGTGAAGTCTGGAGGGTGAATCAGAAGAATCAGAAGAAGGAGAAGGAGAAGGTGAAGTCTAGAGGGTGAATCAGAAGAAGCAGAAGAAAGAGAAGGAGAAGGTGAAGTCTGGAGGGTGAAGCAGAAGAAACAGAAGAAGGAGAAGGAGAAGGTGAAGACTGGAGGGTGAATCAGAAGAAGTAGAAGAAGGAGAAGGAGAAGGTGAAGTCTGGAGGGTGAATCAGAAGAAGTAGAAGAAGGAGAAGGAGAAGGTGAAGTCTGGAGGGTGAATCAGAAGAAGCAGAAGAAGGAGAAGGAGAAGGTGAAGTCTGGAGGGTGAATCAGAAGAAGCAGAAGAAGGAGAAGGAGAAGGTGAAGTCTGGAGGGTGAATCAGAAGAAGCAGAAGAAGGAGAAGGAGAAGGTGAAGTCTGGAGGGTGAATCAGAAGAAGCAGAAGAAGGAGATGGAGAAGGTGAAGTCTGGAGGGTGAATCAGAAGAAGTAGAAGAAGGAGAAGGAGAAGGTGAAGTCTGGAGGGTGAATCAGAAGAAGCAGAAGAAGGAGAAGGAGAAGGTGAAGTCTGGAGGGTGAATCAGAAGAAGCAGAAGAAGGAGAAGGAGAAGGTGAAGTCTGGAGGGTGATTCAGAAGAAGCAGAATAAGGAGAAGGAGAAGGTGAAGTCTGGAGGGTGAATCAGAAGAAGCAGAAGAAGGAGAAGGAGAAGGTGAAGTCTGGACGGAGAATCAGAAGAAGTAGAAGAAGGAGAAGGAGAAGGTGAAGTCTGGAGGGTGAATCAGAAGAAGTAGAAGAAGGAGAAGGAGAAGGTGAAGTCTGGAGGGTGAATCAGAAGAAGTAGAAGAAGGAGAAGGAGAAGCTGAAGTCTGGAGGGTGAAGCAGAAGAAGTAGAAGAAGGAGAAGGAGAAGGTGAAGTGAGGAGGGTGAATCAGAAGATGTAGAAGAAGGAGAAGGAGAAGGTGAAGTCAGGAGGGTGAATCAGAAGAAGCAGAAGAAGGAGAAGGAGAAGGTGAAGTCTGGAGGGTGAATCAGAAGAATCAGAAGAAGGAGAAGGAGAAGGTGAAGTCTGGAGGGTGAATCAGAAGAAGCAGAAGAAAGAGAAGGAGAAGGTGAAGTCTGGAGGGTGAATCAGAAGAAGTAGAAGAAGGAGAAGGAGAAGGTGAAGTCTGGAGGGTGAATCAGAAGAAGCAGAAGAAGGAGAAGGAGAAGGTGAAGTCTGGAGGGTGAATCAGAAGAAGTAGACGAAGGAGAAGGAGAAGGTGAAGTCTGGAGGGTGAATCAGAAGAAGCAGAAGAAGGAGATGGAGAAGGTGAAGTCTGGAGGGTGAATCAGAAGAAGCAGAAGAAGGAGAAGGAGAAGGTGAAGTCTGGAGGGTGAATCAGAAGAAGCAGAAGAAGGAGAAGGAGAAGGTGAAGTCTGGAGGGTGAATCAGAAGAAGCAGAAGAAGGAGAAGGAGAAGGTGAAGTCAGGAGGGTGAATCAGAAGAAGCAGAAGAAGGAGAAGGAGAAGGTGAAGTTAGGAGGGTGAATCAGAAGAAGCAGAAGAAGGAGAAGGAGCAGGTAGTGTCAGGGGGATGAAGCAGAAGAAGTAGAAGAAGGAGAAGGAGAAGGTGAAGTCAGGACGGTGAAGCAGAAGAAGCAGAAGAAGGAGAAGGAGAAGGTGAAGTCTGGAGGGTGAATCAGAAGAAGTAGAAGAAGGAAAAGGAGAAGGTCAAGTCTGGAGGGTGAATCAGAAGAAGTAGAAGAAGGAGAAGGAGAAGGTGAAGTCTGGAGGGTGAAGCAGAAGAAGTAGAAGAAGGAGAAGGAGAAGGTGAAGTCAGGAGGGTGAATCAGAAGAAGTAGAAGAAGGAGAAGGAGAAGGTGAAGTCAGGAGGGTGAATCAGAAGAAGCAGAAGAAGGAGAAGGAGAAGGTGAAGTCTGGAGGGTGAATCAGAAGAATCAGAAGAAGGAGAAGGAGAAGGTGAAGTCTGGAGGGTGAATCAGAAGAAGCAGAAGAAAGAGAAGGAGAAGGTGAAGTCTGGAGGGTGAATCAGAAGAAGTAGAAGAAGGAGAAGGAGAAGGTGAAGTCTGGAGGGTGTATCAGAAGAAGCAGAAGAAGGAGAAGGAGAAGGTGAAGTCTGGAGGGTGAATCAGAAGAAGCAGAAGAAGGAGAAGGAGAAGGTGAAGTCTGCAGGGTGAATCAGAAGAAGCAGAAGAAGGAGAAGGAGAAGGTGAAGTCTGGAGGGTGAATCAGAAGAAGCAGAATAAGTAGAAGGAGAAGGTGAAGTCTGGAGGGTGAATCAGAAGAAGCAGAAGAAGGAGAAGGAGAAGGTGAAGTCTGGAGGGTGAATCAGAAGAAGTAGAAGAAGGAGAAGGAGAAGTTGAAGTCTGGAGGGTGAAGCAGAAGAATTAGAAGATGGAGAAGGAGAAGGTGAAGTCAGGAGGGTGAATCAGAAGAAGTAGAAGAAGGAGAAGGAGAAGGTGAAGTCAGGAGGGTGAATCGGAAGAAGCAGAAGATGGAGAAGGAGAAGGTGAAGTCTGGAGGGTGAATCAGAAGAATCAGAAGAAGGAGAAGGAGAAGGTGAAGTCTGCAGGGTGAATCAGAAGAAGCAGAGGAAGGAGAAGGAGAAGGTAAAGTCTGGAGGGTGAATCAGAAGAAGCAGAATAAGGAGAAGGAGAAGGTGAAGTCTGGAGGGTGAATCAGAAGAAGCAGAATAAGGAGAAGGAGAAGGTGAAGTCTGGAGGGTGAATCAGAAGAAGCAGAAGAAGGAGAAGGAGAAGGTGAAGTCTGGAGGGTGAATCAGAAGAAGTAGAAGAAGGAGAAGGAGAAGGTGAAGTCTGGAGGGTGAAGCAGAAGAAGTAGAAGAAGGAGAAGGAGAAGGTGAAGTCAGGTGGGTGAATCAGAAGAAGTAGAAGAAGGAGAAGGAGAAGGTGAAGTCAGGAGGGTGAATCAGAAGAAGCAGAAGAAGGAGAAGGAGAAGGTGAAGTCTGGAGGGTGAATCAGAAGAATCAGAAGAAGGAGAAGGAGAAGGTGAAGTCTAGAGGGTGAATCAGAAGAAGCAGAAGAAAGAGAAGGAGAAGGTGAAGTCTGGAGGGTGAAGCAGAAGAAACAGAAGAAGGAGAAGGAGAAGGTGAAGACTGGAGGGTGAATCAGAAGAAGTAGAAGAAGGAGAAGGAGAAGGTGAAGTCTGGAGGGTGAATCAGAAGAAGTAGAAGAAGGAGAAGGAGAAGGTGAAGTCTGGAGGGTGAATCAGAAGAAGCAGAAGAAGGAGAAGGAGAAGGTGAAGTCTGGAGGGTGAAGCAGAAGAAGGAGAAGGAGAAGGTGAAGTCTGGAGGGTGAATCAGAAGAAGCAGAAGAAGGAGATGGAGAAGGTGAAGTCTGGAGGGTGAATCAGAAGAAGTAGAAGAAGGAGAAGGAGAAGGTGAAGTCTGGAGGGTGAATCAGAAGAAGCAGAAGAAGGAGAAGGAGAAGGTGAAGTCTGGAGGGTGAATCAGAAGAAGCAGAAGAAGGAGAAGGAGAAGGTGAAGTCTGGAGGGTGATTCAGAAGAAGCAGAATAAGGAGAAGGAGAAGGTGAAGTCTGGAGGGTGAATCAGAAGAAGCAGAAGAAGGAGAAGGAGAAGGTGAAGTCTGGACGGTGAATCAGAAGAAGTAGAAGAAGGAGAAGGAGAAGGTGAAGTCTGGAGGGTGAATCAGAAGAAGTAGAAGAAGGAGAAGGAGAAGGTGAAGTCTGGAGGGTGAATCAGAAGAAGTAGAAGAAGGAGAAGGAGAAGCTGAAGTCTGGAGGGTGAAGCAGAAGAAGTAGAAGAAGGAGAAGGTGAAGTGAGGAGGGTGAATCAGAAGATGTAGAAGAAGGAGAAGGAGAAGGTGAAGTCAGGAGGGTGAATCAGAAGAAGCAGAAGAAGGAGAAGGAGAAGGTGAAGTCTGGAGGGTGAATCAGAAGAATCAGAAGAAGGAGAAGGAGAAGGTGAAGTCTGGAGGGTGAATCAGAAGAAGCAGAAGAAAGAGAAGGAGAAGGTGAAGTCTGGAGGGTGAATCAGAAGAAGTAGAAGAAGGAGAAGGAGAAGGTGAAGTCTGGAGGGTGAATCAGAAGAAGCAGAAAAAGGAGAAGGAGAAGGTGAAGTCTGGAGGGTGAATCAGAAGAAGTAGACGAAGGAGAAGGAGAAGGTGAAGTCTGGAGGGTGAATCAGAAGAAGCAGAAGAAGGAGATGGAGAAGGTGAAGTCTGGAGGGTGAATCAGAAGAAGCAGAAGAAGGAGAAGGAGAAGGTGAAGTCTGGAGGGTGAATCAGAAGAAGTAGAAGAAGGAGAAGGAGAAGGTGAAGTCTGGAGGGTGAAGCAGAAGAAGTAGAAGAAGGAGAAGGAGAAGGTGAAGTCAGGTGGGTGAATCAGAAGAAGTAGAAGAAGGAGAAGGAGAAGGTGAAGTCAGGAGGGTGAATCAGAAGAAGCAGAAGAAGGAGAAGGAGAAGGTGAAGTCTGGAGGGTGAATCAGAAGAATCAGAAGAAGGAGAAGGAGAAGGTGAAGTCTGGAGGGTGAATCAGAAGAAGCAGAAGAAAGAGAAGGAGAAGGTGAAGTCTGGAGGGTGAAGCAGAAGAAACAGAAGAAGGAGAAGGAGAAGGTGAAGACTGGAGGGTGAATCAGAAGAAGTAGAAGAAGGAGAAGGAGAAGGTGAAGTCTGGAGGGTGAATCAGAAGAAGTAGAAGAAGGAGAAGGAGAAGGTGAAGTCTGGAGGGTGAATCAGAAGAAGCAGAAGAAGGAGAAGGAGAAGGTGAAGTCTGGAGGGTGAATCAGAAGAAGCAGAAGAAGGAGAAGGAGAAGATGAAGTCTGGAGGTTGAATCAGAAGAAGTAGAAGAAGGAGAAGGAGAAGGTGAAGTCTGGAGGGTGAATCAGAAGTAGTAGAAGAAGGAGAAGGAGAAGGTGAAGTCTGGAGGGTGAATCAGAAGAAACAGAAGAAGGAGAAGGAGAAGGTGAAGTCTGGAGGGTGAATCAGAAGAAGTAGAAGAAGGAGAAGGAGAAGGTGTAGTCTGGAGGGTGAATCAGAAGAAGTAGACGAAGGAGAAGGAGAAGGTGAAGTCTGGAGGGTGAATCAGAAGAAGCAGAAGAAGGAGATGGAGAAGGTGAAGTCTGGAGGGTGAATCAGAAGAAGTAGAAGAAGGAGAAGGAGAAGGTGAAGTCTGGAGGGTGAATCAGAAGAAGCAGAAGAAGGAGAAGGAGAAGGTGAAGTCTGGAGGGTGAATCAGAAGAAGCAGAAGAAGGAGAAGGAGAAGGTGAAGGCTGGAGGGTGATTCAGAAGAAGCAGAATAAGGAGAAGGAGAAGGTGAAGTCTGGAGGGTGAATCAGAAGAAGCAGAAGAAGGAGAAGGAGAAGGTGAAGTCTGGAGGGTGAAACAGAAGAAGTAGAAGAAGGAGAAGGAGAAGGTGAAGTCTGGAGGGCGAATCAGAAGAAGTAGAAGAAGGAGAAGGAGAAGGTGAAGTCTGGAGGGTGAATCAGAAGAAGTAGAAGAAGGAGAAGGAGAAGGTGAAGTCTGGAGGGTGAATCAGAAGAAACAGAAGAAGGAGAAGGAGAAGGTGAAGTCTGGAGGGTGAATCAGAAGAAGTAGAAGAAGGAGAAGGAGAAGGTGTAGTCTGGAGGGTGAATCAGAAGAAGTAGACGAAGGAGAAGGAGAAGGTGAAGTCTGGAGGGTGAATCAGAAGAAGCAGAAGAAGGAGATGGAGAAGGTGAAGTCTGGAGGGTGAATCAGAAGAAGTAGAAGAAGGAGAAGGAGAAGGTGAAGTCTGGAGGGTGAATCAGAAGAAGCAGAAGAAGGAGAAGGAGAAGGTGAAGTCTGGAGGGTGAATCAGAAGAAGTAGACGAAGAAGAAGGAGAAGGTGAAGTCTGGAGGGTGAATCAGAAGAAGCAGAAGAAGGAGATGGAGAAGGTGAAGTCTGGAGGGTGAATCAGAAGAAGCAGAAGAAGGAGAAGGAGAAGGTGAAGTCTGGAGGGTGAATCAGAAGAAGTAGAAGAAGGAGAAGGAGAAGGTGAAGTCTGGAGGGTGAAGCAGAAGAAGTAGAAGAAGGAGAAGGAGAAGGTGAAGTCAGGTGGGTGAATCAGAAGAAGTAGAAGAAGGAGAAGGAGAAGGTGAAGTCAGGATGGGTGAATCAGAAGAAGCAGAAGAAGGAGAAGGAGAAGGTGAAGTCTGGAGGGTGAATCAGAAGAATCAGAAGAAGGAGAAGGAGAAGGTGAAGTCTGGAGGGTGAATCAGAAGAAGCAGAAGAAAGAGAAGGAGAAGGTGAAGTCTGGAGGGTGAAGCAGAAGAAACAGAAGAAGGAGAAGGAGAAGGTGAAGACTGGAGGGTGAATCAGAAGAAGTAGAAGAAGGAGAAGGAGAAGGTGAAGTCTGGAGGGTGAATCAGAAGAAGTAGAAGAAGGAGAAGGAGAAGGTGAAGTCTGGAGGGTGAATCAGAAGAAGCAGAAGAAGGAGAAGGAGAAGGTGAAGTCTGGAGGGTGAATCAGAAGAAGCAGAAGAAGGAGAAGGAGAAGATGAAGTCTGGAGGTTGAATCAGAAGAAGTAGAAGAAGGAGAAGGAGAAGGTGAAGTCTGGAGGGTGAATCAGAAGTAGTAGAAGAAGGAGAAGGAGAAGGTGAAGTCTGGAGGGTGAATCAGAAGAAACAGAAGAAGGAGAAGGAGAAGGTGAAGTCTGGAGGGTGAATCAGAAGAAGTAGAAGAAGGAGAAGGAGAAGGTGTAGTCTGGAGGGTGAATCAGAAGAAGTAGACGAAGGAGAAGGAGAAGGTGAAGTCTGGAGGGTGAATCAGAAGAAGCAGAAGAAGGAGATGGAGAAGGTGAAGTCTGGAGGGTGAATCAGAAGAAGTAGAAGAAGGAGAAGGAGAAGGTGAAGTCTGGAGGGTGAATCAGAAGAAGCAGAAGAAGGAGAAGGAGAAGGTGAAGTCTGGAGGGTGAATCAGAAGAAGCAGAAGAAGGAAAAGGAGAAGGTGAAGGCTGGAGGGTGATTCAGAAGAAGCAGAATAAGGAGAAGGAGAAGGTGAAGTCTGGAGGGTGAATCAGAAGAATCAGAAGAAGGAGAAGGAGAAGGTGAAGTCTGGAGGGTGAATCAGAAGAAGCAGAAGAAAGAGAAGGAGAAGGTGAAGTCTGGAGGGTGAAGCAGAAGAAACAGAAGAAGGAGAAGGAGAAGGTGAAGACTGGAGGGTGAATCAGAAGAAGTAGAAGAAGGAGAAGGAGAAGGTGAAGTCTGGAGGGTGAATCAGAAGAAGTAGAAGAAGGAGAAGGAGAAGGTGAAGTCTGGAGGGTGAATCAGAAGAAGCAGAAGAAGGAGAAGGAGAAGGTGAAGTCTGGAGGGTGAATCAGAAGAAGCAGAAGAAGGAGAAGGAGAAGATGAAGTCTGGAGGTTGAATCAGAAGAAGTAGAAGAAGGAGAAGGAGAAGGTGAAGTCTGGAGGGTGAATCAGAAGTAGTAGAAGAAGGAGAAGGAGAAGGTGAAGTCTGGAGGGTGAATCAGAAGAAACAGAAGAAGGAGAAGGAGAAGGTGAAGTCTGGAGGGTGAATCAGAAGAAGTAGAAGAAGGAGAAGGAGAAGGTGTAGTCTGGAGGGTGAATCAGAAGAAGTAGACGAAGGAGAAGGAGAAGGTGAAGTCTGGAGGGTGAATCAGAAGAAGCAGAAGAAGGAGATGGAGAAGGTGAAGTCTGGAGGGTGAATCAGAAGAAGTAGAAGAAGGAGAAGGAGAAGGTGAAGTCTGGAGGGTGAATCAGAAGAAGCAGAAGAAGGAGAAGGAGAAGGTGAAGTCTGGAGGGTGAATCAGAAGAAGCAGAAGAAGGAAAAGGAGAAGGTGAAGGCTGGAGGGTGATTCAGAAGAAGCAGAATAAGGAGAAGGAGAAGGTGAAGTCTGGAGGGTGAATCAGAAGAAGCAGAAGAAGGAGAAGGAGAAGGTGAAGTCTGGAGGGTGAAACAGAAGAAGTAGAAGAAGGAGAAGGAGAAGGTGAAGTCTGGAGGGCGAATCGGAAGAAGTAGAAGAAGGAGAAGGAGAAGGTGAAGTCTGGAGGGTGAATCAGAAGAAGTAGAAGAAGGAGAAGGAGAAGGTGAAGTCTGGAGGGTGAATCAGAAGAAACAGAAGAAGGAGAAGGAGAAGGTGAAGTCTGGAGGGTGAATCAGAAGAAGTAGAAGAAGGAGAAGGAGAAGGTGTAGTCTGGAGGGTGAATCAGAAGAAGTAGACGAAGGAGAAGGAGAAGGTGAAGTCTGGAGGGTGAATCAGAAGAAGCAGAAGAAGGAGATGGAGAAGGTGAAGTCTGGAGGGTGAATCAGAAGAAGTAGAAGAAGGAGAAGGAGAAGGTGAACTCTGGAGGGTGAATCAGAAGAAGCAGAAGAAGGAGAAGGAGAAGGTGAAGTCTGGAGGGTGAATCAGAAGAAGCAGAAGAAGGAGAAGGAGAAGGTGAAGTCTGGAGGGTGATTCAGAAGAAGCAGAATAAGGAGAAGGAGAAGGTGAAGTCTGGAGGGTGAATCAGAAGAAGCAGAAGAAGGAGAAGGAGAAGGTGAAGTCTGGAGGGCGAATCAGAAGAAGGAGAAGAAGGAGAAGGAGAAGGTGAAGTCTGGAGGGTGAATCAGAAGAAGTAGAAGAAGGAGAAGGAGAAGGTGAAGTCTGGAGGGTGAATCAGAAGAAGTAGAAGAAGGAGAAGGAGAAGCTGAAGTCTGGAGGGTGAAGCAGAAGAAGTAGAAGAAGGAGAAGGAGAAGTTGAAGTCAGGAGGGTGAATCAGAAGATGTAGAAGAAGGAGAAGGAGAAGGTGAAGTCTGGAGGGTGAATCAGAAGAAGCAGAAGAAAGAGAAGGAGAAGGTGAAGTCTGGAGGGTGAATCAGAAGAAGTAGAAGAAGGAGAAGGAGAAGGTGAAGTCTGGAGGGTGAATCAGAAGAAGCAGAAGAAGGAGATGGAGAAGGTGAAGTCTGGAGGGTGAATCAGAAGAAGTAGAAGAAGGAGAAGGAGAAGGTGAAGTCTGGAGGGTGAATCAGAAGTAGTAGAAGAAGGAGAAGGAGAAGGTGTAGTCTGGAGGGTGAATCAGAAGAAGTAGACGAAGGAGAAGGAGAAGGTGAAGTCTGGAGGGTGAATCAGAAGAAGCAGAAGAAGGAGATGGAGAAGGTGAAGTCTGGAGGGTGAATCAGAAGAAGTAGAAGAAGGAGAAGGAGAAGGTGAAGTCTGGAGGGTGAATCAGAAGAAGCAGAAGAAGGAGAAGGAGAAGGTGAAGTCTGGAGGGTGAATCAGAAGAAGCAGAAGAAGGAGAAGGAGAAGGTGAAGTCTGGAGGGTGATTCAGAAGAAGCAGAATAAGGAGAAGGAGAAGGTGAAGTCTGGAGGGTGAATCAGAAGAAGCAGAAGAAGGAGAAGGAGAAGGTGAAGTCTGGAGGATGAATCAGAAGAAGTAGAAGAAGGAGAAGGAGAAGGTGAAGTCTGGAGGGTGAATCAGAAGAAGTAGAAGAAGGAGAAGGAGAAGGTGAAGTCTGGAGGGTGAATCAGAAGAAGTAGAAGAAGGAGAAGGAGAAGCTGAAGTCTGGAGGGTGAAGCAGAAGAAGCAGAAGAAGGAGAAGGAGAAGGTGAAGTCTGGGGGGTGAAGCAGAAGAAGCAGAAGAAGGAGAAGGAGTAGGTGAAGTCTGGAGGGTGAATCAGAAGAAGTAGAAGAAGGAGAAGGAGAAGGTGAAGTCTGGAGGGTGAATCAGAAGAGGTAGAAGAAGGAGAAGGAGAAGGTGAAGTCAGGAGGGTGAAGCAGAAGAAGCAGAAGAAGGAGAAGGAGAAGATGAAGTCTGGAGGGTGAATCAGAAGAAGTAGAAGAAGGAGAAGGAGAAGGTGAAGTCTGGAGGGTGAATCAGAAGAAGCAGAAGAAGGAGAAGGAGAAGGTGAAGTCTGGAGGGTGAATCAGAAGAAGCAGAAGAAGGAGAAGGAGAAGGTGAAGTCTGGAGGGTGAATCAGAAGAAGCAGAATAAGGAGAAGGAGAAGGTGAAGTCTGGAGGGTGAATCAGAAGAAGCAGAAGAAGGAGAAGGAGAAGGTGAAGTCTGGAGGATGAATCAGAAGAAGTAGAAGAAGGAGAAGGAGAAGGTGAAGTCTGGAGGGTGAATCAGAAGAAGTAGAAGAAGGAGAAGGAGAAGGTGAAGTCTGGAGGGTGAATCAGAAGAAGTAGAAGAAGGAGAAGGAGAAGGTGAAGTCTGGAGGGTGAAGCAGAAGAAGTAGAAGAAGGAGAAGGAGAAGGTGAAGTCTGGAGGGTAAATCAGAAGAAGTAGAAGAAGGAGAAGGAGAAGGTGAAGTCTGGAGGGTGAAGCAGAAGAAGCAGAAGAAGGAGAAGGAGAAGGTGAAGTCTGGAGGGTGAATCAGAAGAAGCATTAGAAGGAGAAGGAGAAGATGAAGTCTGGAGGTTGAATCAGAAGAAGTAGAAGAAGGAGAAGGAGAAGGTGAAGTCTGGAGGGTGAATCAGAAGTAGTAGAAGAAGGAGAAGGAGAAGGTGAAGTCTGGAGGGTGAATCAGAAGAAACAGAAGAAGGAGAAGGAGAAGGTGAAGTCTGGAGGGTGAATCAGAAGAAGTAGAAGAAGGAGAAGGAGAAGGTGTAGTCTGGAGGGTGAATCAGAAGAAGTAGACGAAGGAGAAGGAGAAGGTGAAGTCTGGAGGGTGAATCAGAAGAAGCAGAAGAAGGAGATGGAGAAGGTGAAGTCTGGAGGGTGAATCAGAAGAAGTAGAAGAAGGAGAAGGTGAAGTCTGGAGGGTGAATCAGAAGAAGCAGAAGAAGGAGAAGGAGAAGGTGAAGTCTGGAGGGTGAATCAGAAGAAGCAGAAGAAGGAGAAGGAGAAGGTGAAGTCTGGAGGGTGATTCAGAAGAAGCAGAATAAGGAGAAGGAGAAGGTGAAGTCTGGAGGGTGAATCAGAAGAAGCAGAAGAAGGAGAAGGAGAAGGTGAAGTCTGGAGGATGAATCAGAAGAAGTAGAAGAAGGAGAAGGAGAAGGTGAAGTCTGGAGGGTGAATCAGAAGAAGTAGAAGAAGGAGAAGGAGAAGGTGAAGTCTGGAGGGTGAATCAGAAGAAGTAGAAGAAGGAGAAGGAGAAGCTGAAGTCTGGAGGGTGAAGCAGAAGAAGCAGAAGAAGGAGAAGGAGAAGGTGAAGTCTGGGGGGTGAAGCAGAAGAAGCAGAAGAAGGAGAAGGAGTAGGTGAAGTCTGGAGGGTGAATCAGAAGAAGTAGAAGAAGGAGAAGGAGAAGGTGAAGTCTGGAGGGTGAATCAGAAGAGGTAGAAGAAGGAGAAGGAGAAGGTGAAGTCAGGAGGGTGAAGCAGAAGAAGCAGAAGAAGGAGAAGGAGAAGATGAAGTCTGGAGGGTGAATCAGAAGAAGTAGAAGAAGGAGAAGGAGAAGGTGAAGTCTGGAGGGTGAATCAGAAGAAGCAGAAGAAGGAGAAGGAGAAGGTGAAGTCTGGAGGGTGAATCAGAAGAAGCAGAAGAAGGAGAAGGAGAAGGTGAAGTCTGGAGGGTGAATCAGAAGAAGCAGAATAAGGAGAAGGAGAAGGTGAAGTCTGGAGGGTGAATCAGAAGAAGCAGAAGAAGGAGAAGGAGAAGGTGAAGTCTGGAGGATGAATCAGAACAAGTAGAAGAAGGAGAAGGAGAAGGTGAAGTCTGGAGGGTGAATCAGAAGAAGTAGAAGAAGGAGAAGGAGAAGGTGAAGTCTGGAGGGTGAATCAGAAGAAGTAGAAGAAGGAGAAGGAGAAGGTGAAGTCTGGAGGGTGAAGCAGAAGAAGTAGAAGAAGGAGAAGGAGAAGGTGAAGTCAGGAGGGTGAATCAGAAGAAGTAGAAGAAGGAGAAGGAGAAGGTGAAGTCAGGAGGGTGAAGCAGAAGAAGCAGAAGAAGGAGAAGGAGAAGGTGAAGTCTGGAGGGTGAAGCAGAAGAAGCAGAAGAAGGAGAAGGAGAAGGTGAAGTCTGGAGGGTGAATCAGAAGAAGCAGAAGAAAGAGAAGGAGAAGGTGAAGTCTGGAGGGTGAATCAGAAGAAGCAGAAGAAGGAGAAGGAGAAGGTGAAGTCTGGAGGGTGATTCAGAAGAAGCAGAAGAAGGAGAAGGAGAAGGTGAAGTCAGGAGGGTGAATCAGAAGAAGCAGAAGAAGGAGAAGGAGAAGGTGAAGTCTGGAGGGTGAAGCAGAAGAAGTAGAAGAAGGAGAAGGAGAAGGTGAAGTCAGGAGGGTGAATCAGAAGAAGTAGAAGAAGGAGAAGGAGAAGGTGAAGTCAGGAGGGTGAAGCAGAAGAAGCAGAAGAAGGAGAAGGAGAAGGTGAAGTCTGGAGGGTGAAGCAGAAGAAGCAGAAGAAGGAGAAGGAGAAGGTGAAGTCTGGAGGGTGAATCAGAAGAAGCAGAAGAAAGAGAAGGAGAAGGTGAAGTCTGGAGGGTGAATCAGAAGAAGTAGAAGAAGGAGAAGGAGAAGGTGAAGTCTGGAAGGTGAATCAGAAGAAGCAGAAGAAGGAGAAGGAGAAGGTGAAGTCTGGAGGGTGAATCAGAAGAAGCAGAAGAAGGAGAAGGAGAAGGTGAAGTCTGGAGGATGAATCAGAAGAAGTAGAAGAAGGAGAAGGAGAAGGTGAAGTCTGGAGGGTGAATCAGAAGAAGTAGAAGAAGGAGAAGGAGAAGGTGAAGTCTGGAGGGTGAATCAGAAGAAGTAGAAGAAGGAGAAGGAGAAGCTGAAGTCTGGAGGGTGAAGCAGAAGAAGCAGAAGAAGGAGAAGGAGAAGGTGAAGTCTGGGGGGTGAAGCAGAAGAAGCAGAAGAAGGAGAAGGAGTAGGTGAAGTCTGGAGGGTGAATCAGAAGAAGTAGAAGAAGGAGAAGGAGAAGGTGAAGTCTGGAGGGTGAATCAGAAGAGGTAGAAGAAGGAGAAGGAGAAGGTGAAGTCAGGAGGGTGAAGCAGAAGAAGCAGAAGAAGGAGAAGGAGAAGATGAAGTCTGGAGGGTGAATCAGAAGAAGTAGAAGAAGGAGAAGGAGAAGGTGAAGTCTGGAGGGTGAATCAGAAGAAGCAGAAGAAGGAGAAGGAGAAGGTGAAGTCTGGAGGGTGAATCAGAAGAAGCAGAAGAAGGAGAAGGAGAAGGTGAAGTCTGGAGGGTGAATCAGAAGAAGCAGAATAAGGAGAAGGAGAAGGTGAAGTCTGGAGGGTGAATCAGAAGAAGCAGAAGAAGGAGAAGGAGAAGGTGAAGTCTGGAGGATGAATCAGAAGAAGTAGAAGAAGGAGAAGGAGAAGGTGAAGTCTGGAGGGTGAATCAGAAGAAGTAGAAGAAGGAGAAGGAGAAGGTGAAGTCTGGAGGGTGAATCAGAAGAAGTAGAAGAAGGAGAAGGAGAAGGTGAAGTCTGGAGGGTGAAGCAGAAGAAGTAGAAGAAGGAGAAGGAGAAGGTGAAGTCAGGAGGGTGAATCAGAAGAAGTAGAAGAAGGAGAAGGAGAAGGTGAAGTCAGGAGGGTGAAGCAGAAGAAGCAGAAGAAGGAGAAGGAGAAGGTGAAGTCTGGAGGGTGAAGCAGAAGAAGCAGAAGAAGGAGAAGGAGAAGGTGAAGTCTGGAGGGTGAATCAGAAGAAGCAGAAGAAAGAGAAGGAGAAGGTGAAGTCTGGAGGGTGAATCAGAAGAAGTAGAAGAAGGAGAAGGAGAAGGTGAAGTCTGGAAGGTGAATCAGAAGAAGCAGAAGAAGGAGAAGGAGAAGGTGAAGTCTGGAGAGTGAATCAGAAGAAGCAGAAGAAGGAGAAGGAAAAGGTGAAGTCTGGAGGGTGAATCAGAAGAAGCAGAAGAAGGAGAAGGAGAAGGTGAAGTCTGGAGGGTGAATCAGAAGAAGCAGAATAAAGAGAAGGAGAAGGTGAAGTCTGGAGGGTGAATCAGAAGAAGCAGAAGAAGGAGAAGGAAAAGGTGAAGTCTGGAGGGTGAATCAGAAGAAGCAGAAGAAGGAGAAGGAGAAGGTGAAGTCTGGAGGTTGAATCAGAAGAAGCAGAATAACGAGAAGGAGAAGGTGAAGTCTGGAGGGTGAATCAGAAGAAGCAGAATAAGGAGAAGGAGAAGGTGAAGTCTGGAGGGTGAATCAGAAGAAGCAGAAGAAGGAGAAGGAGAAGGTGAAGTCTGGAGGGTGAATCAGAAGAGGTAGAAGAAGGAGAAGGAGAAGGTGAAGTCTGGAGGGTGAAGCAGAAGAAGGAGAAGAAGGAGAAGGAGAAGGTGAAGTCAGGAGGGTGAATCAGAAGAAGTAGAAGAAGGAGAAGGAGAAGGTGAAGCCAGGAGGGTGAATCAGAAGAAGCAGAAGAAGGAGAAGGAGAAGGTGAAGTCTGGAGGGTGAATCAGAAGAATCAGAAGAAGGAGAAGGCGAAGGTGAAGTCTGGAGGGTGAATCAGAAGAATCAGAAGAAAGAGAAGGAGAAGGTGAAGTCTGGAGGCTGAAGCAGAAGAAGTAGAAGAAGGAGAAGGAGAAGGTGAAGTCTGGAGGCTGAAGCAGAAGAAGTAGAAGAAGGAGAAGGAGAAGGTGAAGTCTGGAGGGTGAATCAGAAGAAGCAGAAGAAGGAGAAGGAGAAGGTGAAGTCTAGAGGGTGAATCAGAAGAAGTAGAAGAAGGAGAAGGAGAAGGTGAAGACTGGAGGGTGAATCAGAAGAAGTAGAAGAAGGAGAAGGAGAAGGTGAAGTCTGGAGGGTGAAGCAGAAGAAGTAGAAGAAGGAGAAGGAGAAGGTGAAGTCAGGAGGGTGAATCAGAAGAAGTAGAAGAAGGAGAAGGAGAAGGTGAAGTCAGGAGGGTGAAGCAGAAGAAGCAGAAGAAGGAGAAGGAGAAGGTGAAGTCTGGAGGGTGAAGCAGAAGAAGCAGAAGAAGGAGAAGGAGAAGGTGAAGTCTGGAGGGTGAATCAGAAGAAGCAGAAGAAAGAGAAGGAGAAGGTGAAGTCTGGAGGGTGAATCAGAAGAAGTAGAAGAAGGAGAAGGAGAAGGTGAAGTCTGGAGGGTGAATCAGAAGAAGCAGAAGAAGGAGAAGGAGAAGGTGAAGTCTGGAGGGTGAATCAGAAGAAGCAGAAGAAGGAGAAGGAAAAGGTGAAGTCTGGAGGGTGAATCAGAAGAAGCAGAAGAAGGAGAAGGAGAAGGTGAAGTCTGGAGGGTGAATCAGAAGAAGCAGAATAAGGAGAAGGAGAAGGTGAAGTCTGGAGGGTGAATCAGAAGAAGCAGAAGAAGGAGAAGAAGAAGGTGAAGTCTGGAGGGTGAATCAGAAGAAGTAGAAGAAGGAGAAGGAGAAGGTGAAGTCTGGAGGGTGAAGCAGAAGAAGTAGAAGAAGGAGAAGGAGAAGTTGAAGTCAGGAGGGTGAATCAGAAGAAGCAGAAGAAGGAGAAGGAGAAGGTGAAGTCTGGAGGGTGAATCAGAAGAATCAGAAGAAGGAGAAGGAGAAGATGAAGTCTGGAGGGTGAATCAGAAGATGCAGAAGAAAGAGAAGGAGAAGGTGAAGTCTGGAGGGTGAAGCAGAAGAAACAGAAGAAGGAGAAGGAGTAGGTGAAGACTGGAGGGTGAATCAGAAGAAGTAGAAGAAGGAGAAGGAGAAGGTGAAGTCTGGAGGGTGAATCAGACGAAGTAGAAGAAGGAGAAGGAGAAGGTGAAATCTGGAGGGTGAATCAGAAGAAGCAGAAGAAGGAGAAGGAGAAGGTGAAGTTAGGAGGGTGAATCAGAAGAAGCAGAAGAAGGAGAAGGAGCAGGTGAAGTCAGGGGGGTGAAGCAGAAGAAGTAGAAGAAGGAGAAGGAGAAGGTGAAGTCAGGACGGTGAAGCAGAAGAAGCAGAAGAAGGAGAAGGAGAAGGTGAAGTCTGGAGGGTGAAGCAGAAGAAGCAGAAGAAGGAGAAGGAGAGGGTGAAGTCTGGAGGGTGAATCAGAAGAATTAGAAGAAGGAGAAGGAGAAGGTGAAGTCAGGAGAGTGAAGCAGAAGAAGCAGAAGAAGGAGAAGGAGAAGGTGAAGTCTGGAGGGCGAAGCAGTAGAAGCAGAAGAAGGAGAAGGAGAAGGTGAAGTCTGGGGGGTGAAGCAGAAGAAGCAGAAGAAGGAGAAGGAGTAGGTGAAGTCTGGAGGGTGAATCAGAAGAAGTAGAAGAAGGAGAAGGAGAAGGTGAAGTCTGGAGGGTGAATCAGAAGAGGTAGAAGAAGGAGAAGGAGAAGGTGAAGTCAGGAGGGTGAAGCAGAAGAAGCAGAAGAAGGAGAAGGAGAAGATGAAGTCTGGAGGGTGAATCAGAAGAAGTAGAAGAAGGAGAAGGAGAAGGTGAAGTCTGGAGGGTGAATCAGAAGAAGCAGAAGAAGGAGAAGGAGAAGGTGAAGTCTGGAGGGTGAATCAGAAGAAGCAGAAGAAGGAGAAGGAGAAGGTGAAGTCTGGAGGGTGAATCAGAAGAAGCAGAATAAGGAGAAGGAGAAGGTGAAGTCTGGAGGGTGAAACAGAAGAAGCAGAAGAAGGAGAAGGAGAAGGTGAAGTCTGGAGGATGAATCAGAAGAAGTAGAAGAAGGAGAAGGAGAAGGTGAAGTCTGGAGGGTGAATCAGAAGAAGTAGAAGAAGGAGAAGGAGAAGGTGAAGTCTGGAGGGTGAATCAGAAGAAGTAGAAGAAGGAGAAGGAGAAGGTGAAGTCTGGAGGGTGAAGCAGAAGAAGTAGAAGAAGGAGAAGGAGAAGGTGAAGTCAGGAGGGTGAATCAGAAGAAGTAGAAGAAGGAGAAGGAGAAGGTGAAGTCAGGAGGGTGAAGCAGAAGAAGCAGAAGAAGGAGAAGGAGAAGGTGAAGTCTGGAGGGTGAAGCAGAAGAAGCAGAAGAAGGAGAAGGAGAAGGTGAAGTCTGGAGGGTGAATCAGAAGAAGCAGAAGAAAGTGAAGAAGAAGGTGAAGTCTGGAGGGTGAATCAGAAGAAGTAGAAGAAGGAGAAGGAGAAGGTGAAGTCTGGAAGGTGAATCAGAAGAAGCAGAAGAAGGAG